>NC_050195.1:4448159-4455659 GCF_008315115.2 Sander lucioperca | reverse complement strand
AGAGAGAGAGAGAGAGAGAGAGAGAGAGAGAGAGAGGGAGAGAGAGAGAGAGACAGAGAGACACACAGAGAGAGAGAGGTGTTTGTTACCTTGGTGTCCTGTTTCTGAGGAGTCGGAGGACTCTGCTGAGAAATCTCTGTCTCTCTGGTCTCCTCCTCCTTATCTTTCTCCATCCTCTCCTCCTCTTTATCTTCCTCCATCCTTTCCTTCTGTTGCTGCACCTCCTCCACTAGTAGACAGGAGACAAGGAGACAGGAGAGGAGACAGGAGACAAGAGAGGAGACAAGGAGACAGGAGACAGGAGAGGAGACAAGAGAGGAGACAAGAGAGGAGAGGAGACAGGAGAGGAGACAGGAGACAAAAGAGGAGACAAGGAGACAAGAGAGGAGACAGGAGACAGGAGAGGAGACGAGAGGAGACAAGAGAGGAGACAAGGAGACAAGTGAGGAGACAAGGAGACAGAAGAGGAGACAAGGAGACAAGATAGGAGACAGGAGACAAGAGAGGAGAGGAGACAGGAGAGGAGACAGGAGACAAAAGAGGAGACAAGGAGACAAGAGAGGAGACAGGAGACAGGAGAGGAGACGAGAGGAGACAAGAGAGGAGACAAGGAGACAAGTGAGGAGACAAGGAGACAGAAGAGGAGACAAGGAGACAAGATAGGAGACAGGAGACAAGAGAGGAGACAAGGAGACAGGAGAGGAGACAAAGAGACAAGAGAGGAGACAAGGAGACAAGAGAGGAGACAGGAGAGGAGACAAGAGAGGAGACAAGGAGACAAGAGAGGAGACAAGATAGGAGACAGGAGACAAAAGAGGAGACAAGAGAGGAGACAGGAGACAGGAGAGGAGACAAGAGAGGAGACAGGAGAGGAGACAGGAGACAGAAGAGGAGACAAGGAGACAAGAGAGGAGACAAAATAGGAGACAGGAGACAAAAGAGGAGACAAGGAGACAAGAGAGGAGACAGGAGAGGAGACAGGAGACAGGAGAGGAGACAAGAGAGGAGACAAGAGTGGAGACAAGGAGACAGGAGAGGAGACAAGGAGACAATATAGGAGACAGGAGACAAGAGAGGAGACAAGGAGACAGGAGACAGGAGAGGAGACAAGGAGACAATATAGGAGACAGGAGACAAGAGAGGAGACAAGGAGACAGGAGACAAGGAGACAAGAGAGGAGACAAGATAGGAGACAGGAGAGGATACAAGGAGACGAGAGGAGACAAGAGAGGAGACAGGAGACAAGAGAGGAGACAAGAGAGGAGACAAGAGAGGAGACAGGAGAGGAGACAGGAGACAAAAGAGGAGACAAGGAGACAAGAGTGGAGACAAGGAGACGAGAGGAGACAGGAGACAAGAGAGGAGACAGGAGACAAGAGAGGAGACAAGAGAGGAGACAGGAGAGGAGACAGGAGACAAAAGAGGAGACAAGGAGACAAGAGTGGAGACAGGAGAGGAGACAAGAGAGGAGACAAGGAGACAAGAGAGGAGACAAGATAGGAGACAGGAGAAGAGACAAGGAGACAAGAGAGGAGACAGGAGAGGAGACAAGGAGACAAGAGTGGAGACAAGGAGACGAGAGGAGACAGGAGACAAGAGAGGAGACAGGAGACAAGAGAGGAGACAAGAGAGGAGACAGGAGAGGAGACAGGAGACAAAAGAGGAGACAAGGAGACAAGAGTGGAGACAGGAGAGGAGACAAGAGAGGAGACAAGGAGACAAGAGAGGAGACAGGAGACAAGAGAGGAGACGAGAGGAGACAAGATAGGAGACAGGAGAAGAGACAAGGAGACAAGAGAGGAGACAGGAGAGGAGACAAGGAGAAATGAAGAAGTTGTCCATTAGCATCCCAGCCTCCATCAGCTCGTCTGGTTTCTCTCCTCTGATTGGTTGTTTTTATTACCTTGCTCAGCCCTCCTCTCGTCCATCGTCCTCTCAGGCGTTACCGTGGTGATGAGGTCACTGATAGCAATGGCTCTAGACGCTCCGTACAGCCCCGAACCCATATCTACACACACACACACACACACACACACACACACACACACACACACACACACACACACACACGTCAGATCGTATGTGCTCTTGTTCGTCAGCAGCAAAGCATCGTGACCGGCATGGCTCGTTGCCACAGCAACGGCACAATCAGCCAACCAGCGCTCAGAGCGCATGCATCAGCCTATCAGCATTCAGAACCACCACAAAGCCATGACCACACGGAATCTGTGACGCAGATATCCGCAGGTTTCAGTTAGCTAACGATGCTAATCAGATGCTAATGATGCTAATCAGATGCTAATGATGCTAATAAGATGCTAATGATGCTAACAGAGAGTCAGACCTCCGTCCCGCCGATCGCACGGATAAACAGTTAATGTTCACTCTAAAAGGGTGGAGGTTTAAGCCCCACCCTCTTCAGTGGGGTGGAGGGGCGGGGCTTAAGGTTGTGTTTCACAGAAAGTTCTCTCTCCTGTAAATTAATCTAAAGTAGATTACGCCCTAGGACGTTTAAAAACTGCATCGAGAATCAGATTTATCCCTTCAATTGTAATCTTTACACATGTATATCCACCGGGCAGCGCTACATCCCATAATAAACCATGTATATCCATGTTTAACCTGGTCACCGGGCAGCGCTACATCCCATAATGAACCAATCACAAACGGTTCCTGGCGACGAGATGGAGGTCTGACAGAAACGGAGCATCTGATTGGACGGAGATGAACACAGCTGATTGCAGATGTGTTTGAATGAAGCAGAGCCGCCCCAGCCAATCAGGAAGCAGCTTTCCGCAGCGGTGGATCTACCTGTGTGTGTACCCCCGTTGGCTTTTGGGGACGCTGTGATGGCTGGTGAGCCAATCAGAGAGCCTGTGGGCATGGTCATCGGAGCTGAGGACCAATCAGAAGCTCTGGTCACCAACAACAACAACAGGAAGGAACTCATCTGTCGTTACCATGGAAACGTTTAGGGAACGCAGGATCAGCCACGGCTCCCTCCAGTAGTTTCTGTACAGTCTTGTACCGTTGACTTTTTTTTTGCCCGAATCAAACGTTTCCTGGTCCTGATTCCTCTCGTAGCTGGTTGGTTGGTTCCAGACTGAAAACTCTTTATATGAAACGTGACCGGAGATACTGAACCAGAACCAGAACCGGTTAAAAAGTGTGCTACCAAAGAATTTCAGAAAAATCTGAGATTTCTCACGACAATCAGGTGAAAGAGACAAATTTAGCGTCTAGCTCCATAGACTCCCATTCATTTAGCGTCTAGCTCCATAGACTCCCATTCATTTAGCCTCTAGCTCCATAGACTCCCATTCATTTAGCGTCTAGCTCCATAGACTCCCATTCATTTAGCCGTCTAGCTCCATAGACTCCCATTCATTTAGCGTCTAGCTCCATAGACTCCCATTCATTTAGCCGCCTAGCTCCATAGACTCCCATTCATTTAGCCTCTAGCTCCATAGACTCCCATTCATTTAGCCTCTAGCTCCATAGACTCCCATTCATTTAGCCGTCTAGCTCCATAGACTCCCATTCATTTAGCCTCTAGCACCATAGACTCCCATTCATTTAGCCTCTAGCTCCATAGACTCCAATTCATTTAGCCCTCTAGCTCCATAGACTCCCATTCATTTAGCCGTCTAGCTCCATAGACTCCCATTCATTTAGCCTCTAGCTCCATAGACTACCATTCATTTAGCCGTCTAGCTCCATAGACTACCATTCATTTAGCCGTCTAGCTCCATAGACTACCATTCATTTAGCTTCTAGCTCCATAGACTACCATTCATTTAGCCGTCTAGCTCCATAGACTACCATTCATTTAGCCGTCTAGCTCCATAGACTACCATTCATTTAGCCGTCTAGCTCCATAGACTACCATTCATTTAGCCGTCTAGCTCCATAGACTACCATTCATTTAGCCTCTAGCTTCATAGACTCCCATTCATTTTGCACTGGACCGCGATCACTAACGGAATTGCAACCAAATTCGGTACAATGGGGCTGAATAGAGAGTGGAAAGGCTTTTCGTAGACCGGATTTGGTGCTACTGTTGAGCTCTATACTACAACCACAGAGTACCTAAACAGCACTTCCTGCTTCCTGTCATTCATATCAGAATTGAAACTCTGGAACAACAATCCCTGACTCACAGTCTGTTTCCCCATAGATGGATAGACAGGTTCAGGTGAGAAAGTAAAATATAAGTCATTAACATTATCCCACTGCACTGAACAGCAACCCCATATTGACATATGTTATAAATAGGTGAATGTATAACCTTTGGTAGCCTACACGATACATTCTCTGTTGATTAGTTGATTACATTTGCCTTCTGGTTGACAGCAGAGACCAGGTTACTGGGAGACCAGTACTAATGGGAGACTGGGCTACTGGGAGCCCAGTACTACTGGGAGACTGGGCTACTGGGAGACCAGTACTACTGGGAGACCAGTACTACTGGGAGACTGGGCTACTGGGAGACCAGTACTACTGGGAGACCAGTACTACTGGGAGACTGGGCTACTGGGAGACCAGTACTACTGGGAGACTGGGAGACCAGTACTAATGGGAGACCAGTACTACTGGGAGACTGGGGCTACTGGGAGACTGGGCTACTGGAAGACCGGGCTACTGGGGGACTGGGGCTACTGGGAGACTGGGGCTACTGGGAGACTGGGCTACTGGGAGACCGGGCTACTGGGAGACCAGTACTACTGGGAGACTGGGCTACTGGGAGACCAGGCTACTGGGGGACCAGTACTACTGGGAAACCAGTACTACTGGGAGACTGGGCTACTGGGAGACCAGGCTACTGGGAGACTGGGGCTACTGGGAGACTGGGGCTACTGGGAGACTGGGCTACTGGGAGACCGGGCTACTGGGAGACCAGTACTACTGGGAGACTGGGCTACTGGGAGACCAGGCTACTGGGGGACCAGTACTACTGGGAAACCAGTACTACTGGGAGACTGGGCTACTGGGAGACCAGTACTACTGGGAGACTGGGCTACTGGGAGACCAGTACTACTGGGAGACCAGTACTACTGGGAGACTGGGCTACTGGGAGACCAGTACTAATGGGAGACCAGTACTACTGGGAGACTGGGGCTACTGGGAGACTGGGCTACTGGAAGACCGGGCTACTGGGGGACTGGGGCTACTGGGAGACTGGGGCTACTGGGAGACTGGGCTACTGGGAGACCGGGCTACTGGGAGACCAGTACTACTGGGAGACCAGTACTACTGGGAGACTGGGCTACTGGGAGACCAGGCTACTGGGGGACCAGTACTACTGGGAAACCAGTACTACTGGGAGACTGGGCTACTGGGAGACCAGGCTACTGGGAGACTGGGCTATTGGGAGACCAGTACTACTGGGAGACCAGTACTAATGGGAGACCAGTACTACTGGGAGACCGGGCTACTGGGAGACCAGTACTACTGGGAGACTGGGCTACTGGGAGACCAGTACTACTGGGAGACCGGGCTACTGGGAGACCTGTACTACTGGGAGACCAGTACTACTGGGAGACCAGGCTACTGGGAGACTGGGCTACTGGGGGACCAGTACTACTGGGAGACCAGGCTACTGGGAGACCAGTACTACTGGGGGACCGGGACTACTGGGAGACTGGGCTACTGGGGGTCCAGTACTACTGGGGGACCCGGACTACTGGGAGACTGGGCTACTGGGGGACCAGTACTACTGGGGGACAAGTACTACTGGGGGACCGGGACTACTGGGAGACCAGTACTACTGGGGGACCGGGACTACTGGGATACCAGTACTACTGGGAGACCAGTACTACTGGGGGACCAGTACTACTGGGGGACCAGGCTACTGGGAGACCGGGACTAATGGGAGACTGGGCTACTGGGGGACCGGGACTAGAACTAGGTTCTGCATACCTCCGTCCAGGCTGCGGCTCAGGACGTTCCTCTTGCTGATGGTTCGGGGGAAGTGCGGAGCCGGTCTGGAGATCTGAGCGCTCGCTCTGCGACTCTGAATCTGAGTCCGACCGCTGTAACGAAACTTTGAACCCAGAGAAAGAAACTTCTTCGGGGTCTCCTCTGGAGACATCAGCCTGAGAGACAGACGGGTGGGGGGGGGGGCAGACAGAAAGAGAGAGAGAGACAGAGAGACAGGGAGACAGACAGGGAGACAGATGAGTAGGGAGACAGAGAGACAGACGGGTGGAGACAGACGAGGAGAGAGACAGTTTGTCAGATTGTTTCCTGTCCCGTTGTGTCTGATGTTGTGTCACATGATGTCACATGATGTCACATGACTAACATGAAGGTCTGTAAATAATATTGTATACATGTATATAATAACACTATAATTTAAATGAGAGAGTGTGGTCTAGACCTCCTCTATCTGTCCTGAGATAACTCCTGTTAGGATCTGATGCTATAAATAAAGTTATCTGTTAGGATCTGATGCTATAAATAAAGTTAATTTGAAGATGACTGACCTGAAGAAGGAGTGATGCTCCACGCAGACTTTCCAGAGTCGTTTAGCTGATCGGTGGTTCAGCAGCTTGAAACCAATTGTTGATTCAAACTGGTCAAACTGGAGACAGAGACTCAGACTGGTCAGACTGGTCAAACTGTTAATTTGTCTTTCTATTTTAAAACAGTTAACAAATGAGATGAGCTGGTTTGACCAATGAGACGGGAGATCCGGTTACCTTGACCGCAGGTCTGGTTTCCTGGGTGGTCATTGGTCGCTGAGTACGTTTACATGCAGACTATTATTATTCTGAATGTGATTCAGGTCCTGTAAACAGCTTATTAGTTAGTTTGGATATTCAGAATAAACCGGGGTTATTTTAGATTTAAACGTGTGATATTCCGGTATTATAGAAGCATGTATACAGCGCATTCAGAATCAACGTTATTATAGTTTTACATTTTTCATTAGTTTTTATTTTTATTTCCCAGTTATCCCACGCTTCCTCCAGCGTCTGGTGTTCCTGCGTATTTACTAACCAGCAGCTATCGGATTGCCGGTGAAAGCCCTCCTGTAGTGTTCTCTGTCCTGCTGTTGTCTCTGTCATGCTGCCTGGCCCTGTACCCATACATCTATACCCTGTACCCATACATCCATGCCCTGTACCCATACATCCATGCCCTGTACCCATACATCCATGCCCTGTACCCATACATCCATACCCTGTACCCAAACATCCATACCCTGTACCCATACATCCATACCCTGTACCCATACATCCATACCCTGTACCCATACATCCATACCCTGTACCCATACATCCATACCCTGTACCCATACATCCATACCCTGTACCCATACATCCATACCCTGTACCCATACATCCATACCCTGTACCCATACATCCATACCCTGTACCCATACATCCATGCCCTGTACCCATACATCCATGTCATGTTGTGTTCAAGTTGACGAAGTTGGAAACTATACATGTCTACGGGAAATGTCACGGTCGGAGAGATATAACGTTATTTGCT
>NC_050195.1:4443159-4445659 GCF_008315115.2 Sander lucioperca | reverse complement strand
CTCATTCCACCATTTAGGAGCCAGGACAGCAAACAGTCGGGACCAGAGCCGCGGGAACATATTTTGAATTGGGGGTGCTGACAAATTTTCCAGAGTGATGTTTTCAGCCAAAGTCAACCACCACACACCGAACTGCATCCATCACAATTAATTGAACTGTATATAGATTCAATTCATATGAATAGCCTATCCAAGACCGTAATTAGCCTGCCGTGGGCTACTGATCCCGAAACACCGGGAAATAATAGACCGTTATCGCTATTTAACCAGGTTAAATTTCTTCCATACCCATACTGTCAAGATGAAGACAAAATATCTCTATTTATTAAAACAAAGGCACTTCGTGGTGTCAAAACAGTACTAAGGCTTCAGTAATAAAACTGGAACACAGGTACACGCTCCACAAGCGAAAAAACTAAAACAAGAATAAAGTCCAAAATCCAAGACAGAACAAACTAGGCACGGGTAACGCAGGATATAGACACAAAGCTACGACAATGGTACAGAAAATGCCTACTATAAGCTAAAAAACGGAGCCACAAAACACAAGGGTAACACATCACTGAATTACAGTATATTAAATCAAATCAAAGTGAAGCAAGCCAGTCAGTCCTGACACAAACACTGAAATACAGAAATGCAGCCTTACGTTTTTGTAGCACAGCAATAGCAAATTAAAGGCATAAAGATATTGGGCCTAATGTATCAGGAGTTCTTGTATCAGAAGCGTGTTAAGCTGGACCTAATACTTTTATAACAATACAGTAGGATAATTAAAAATAGGTGTGACCTCATTCTGGTTTTCCATACGTAGGCTAGGCTTTACACGAGTGTAAAAAAACACAATTATCTCCAATAATTCGTATAAACTTTCAGTTGAACTGTTACTGAACAATTGATAAATCATGCCAATTTACTGCACGGCAGCAGCATAATAATAGTAAACCAGCGTTATTACCTTGTGTTGCAGTCATAACACACAAAAACAAATCCTCATCTCCAAAACGTCTACCAGGAAAAGTGTGACCCCGAGGCTGGCAGCACTGAGGTGACGTTGATGTTCCTCTGCGGCTACCCTGGTGCTGCTAGCTCGGTTTACAAGATTAGCTCCCTCGTCGTCTGTTGCTAGCAGGGTCGCTACTTCATTCAGTTACAGTTGCTGAGTTTTCTGCCTTCGGTCTTTTACGCTTTTTAGCTTGTGGTTGATCTATAAAGAAATCCAAAATGCGCTTTTGTACCATGGCTAGCTAACTTCTGTACTGTTGTTGACCAGCTGGGAAAGTTTCCACAACTATCTTCACCACTCATGAATGAGCGTCAGAGGCATCAGAGGCGTCAGAGGCGCACGGCACGCCTCGACTCTTGGCAAAATCGGTAGATTCATTCTAATCAAATTATGTGTTTATTTCTTACTTACCAAATTTTAAAATGTATTACATTTAATTTGTAATGAAAGGAATTAGGTTTATATTAATAATCAAAGTATTAAAAATAAATGTGTGTTTTTTTTAATTATTATGGTTGTAGTAGTTTCTCCTTTTGCTAGGGGGTGCTGCAGCACCCTCCGCACCCCTAGTTCCCGCGGCCATGGTCGGGACTTTGTGAGGAGGCAGCAAGTAGGTTGGCTGATGCAGAGCAGAGTGGGGGGGTTGGGGGATAGGGTTGGACCTGAGGTCCTGTGTACCTAGTGTACTGTATGAGTAGTGTACGGTATGAAAGTACTAGTGTACTGTATGAGTATCTAGTGTACTGTATGAGAGTACTAGTGTACTGTATGTGAGTACTAGTGTCTTGCAGCAGTTGGTAACCAGTGAAGAGAGCGAGGAGAGGTGTAGTGTGAGAGAACTTGGGGAGGTTGAAGACAAGTTGAGCTGCTGCGTTCTGAATGAGCTGCAGGGGCCGGATGGCTCATGCAGGCAGGCCAATCAGGAGGGAGCATGCAGGCAGGCCAATCAGGAGGGAGCATGCAGGCAGGCCAATCAGGAGGGAGTTGCAGTAGTTTAGACGTGAGATGACTAGAGCCTGAACCAGAACCTGAACCAGAACCTGAGCCTCCTTCTGCGTTAGAAGGGGATGTATCCTTCTGATGTTGTGCAGCATGTATCTACATGATCGGGTGGTTGCAGCGATGTTGGCGGTGAAGGAGAGTTGGTCGTTGAGTGTTAATGAATTATTTCAACACTTTAGATGGGTCATTGGAGGGTTTGTTGGTAAGGTAGGAACGAGTGTGAGCTGGAAATGATTTCTGAGCGATATAAAAGGAAGCATTGTAGAATAAATAATACTGAATGATGACATGAAGATGTTTGTATGAACTCACACATATTCAACACAAACATCGTCTTACCTCTGACTTAGCTGAAGGCAAACAGTCAAAGCGACTTCCTACCATCTTTCCATTCAGACAGACAGGCAGACAGGCAGACAGACAGACAGACAGACAGACAGAGACAACAAAAAGGTAGAAAAGAAGAACAGCTGGTCTAAATGGGAAGATTAT
>NC_050195.1:4433159-4438159 GCF_008315115.2 Sander lucioperca | reverse complement strand
GTAAGAGCTCAGCTAGCTGCCGGTGGGTTTGGCCGACATTACGGTGAAGCACGCTGCGTACGGCCCGCTGCGTACGGCCCGCTGCGTACGGCACGCTGCTTACGGCACGCTGCGTACGGCACGCTGCGTACGGCACGCTGCGTACGGCCCGCTGCGTACGGCCCGCTGCGTACGGCCCGCTGCGTACGGCCCGCTGCGTACGGCACGCTGCTTACGGCACGCTGCGTACGGCCCGCTGCGTACGGCCCGCTGCGTACGGCCCACTGCGTACGGCACGCTGCGTACGGCCCGCTGCGTACGGCCCGCTGCTTACGGCACGTACGGCCCGCTGCGTACGGCACGCTGCGTACGGCACGCTGCGTACGGCACACTGCGTACGGCACGCTGCGTACGGCACGCTGCGTACGGCACGCTGCGTACGGCACGCTGCGTACGGCACGCTGTCTGCACCGCGCCATCCGCACTGCGCATCCTCTTGGCGCCGGCCGTGCTGAACGCAAGAAGCAGGAAACAGCTTTCAAACAGCAGCAGACCAGGTGGTGATGACTGCTACATGTATGCTTATGAGTTAAAGTGCTTTTGGTAACTATATGAATGTTAGAACAGAATCAGCTGTCCTAAACTGACCAATCAGGATCACGTTTCTAAGATAAAGTGGGCGGAGCTACAGACCTCGGACCTGCTTCTTCATCTCCTTTGATGGATCCAACCAGTTCTATAAGACAGACAGGTTAGAGAGACAGACAGGTTAGAGAGACAGACAGACAGACAGACAGACAGACAGGCAGGCAGACAAACAAACAGACAGACAGACAGACAAATAGATAGACAGACAGGCAGACAGACAGACAGGTATGACAGACAGACAGACAGACAGGTATGAGAGACAGACAGGTATGAGAGACAGATCGACAGACAGATAGACAGACAGACAGACAGACAGGAATGAAAGACAGATTGACAGACAGATAGACAGGTATGAGAGACAGACAGACAGACAGAGAGACAGACAGGTATGAGACAGATCGACAGACAGATAGACAGACAGACAGGTATGAGAGACAGACAGATAGACAGACAGACAGACAGACAGACAGGTATGGGAGACAGATCGACAGACAGACAGACAGGTACCTTGTTGTTGTCAGCGTCTCTGAAGCTCAGAGCGAAGTAATCTCTCTCCAGCAGGTTGACGTGTTCACAGACTTTATTAAACAGCTGAAAACCACGAGCTCGCTTCTACAGACACAGAAAGAGTTTTTATATATATATATATATATATATATATATATATATATATATATATATATATTAGGGCTGTCCAAATAACGCGTTAATTTCGATTAATTAATCTGAGAAAAAATAACGCGTTAAAAAACAGTAACGCAGATTAATCCATTCCAGCCGTTCTAGCCACCATTGGACTGTAAAATGAAGGAGGGAGACGAGAATGTGCTGCCTGGATCATTAACTGGAACATTTACTGTAAAAATCTTCTTCCTGCCAACCCTGGCTACCGAAATCTGGAGCCACTGATATGTCTGCTCTTCTCTCTGGTGCTCTGAAGACGATACAGGAAACACAAACACCGCTACATAGGACGCTAGTTAACACTATACTCAACAGCAGCTAACGTTAGCCTACCGCTAGCTAGTTAACACTATACTCAACAGCAGCTAACGTTAGCCTACCGCTAGCTAGTTAACACTATACTCGCCAGCAGCTAACGTTAGCCTACCGCTAGCTAGTTAACACTATACTCGACAGCAGCTAATGTTAGCCTACCGCTAGCTAGTAGCTGGATTAAACACGGTTCCAGTGCTGACAGCTAACGCTGAACGGTGTAAAGTGTGACTGTGTTTTACTGTAGAGGACTGTGACTCAACAGCAGGATGTAACAATCTGCAGCTGCCGTCGGAAAAACAACACAGACGTGTTGCGTTCAATGAAACTGGTAAACTACAGCTTCGTGGTGCATTTGAAGTTATTGTAAATGTCCATTTCCCTTTTGTCGTTCAACAGCAATTTACTAGTGAAATAAGTTATTGTTATTGTTATACATTATTATTAAATCATTTAATTTTGACCATATGGCCTTAGCAATAAACAAGCCGTTCTTTAATGTCACCAACTGTTGTTTAGTACCCTTTGTTTTCTTTTCTTTTTTTACTTTCTTAAAAAGTATGGGTTCAGGCACCGTTAATTATGTATGCGATTAATTTCGATTAATTAATCACAGAGTCTGTAATTAATTAGATTAATTTTTTTAATCGATTGACAGCCCTAATATATATATATATATATATATATATATATATATATATATATATATATATATATATATATATATATATATATAGTGTTGTCAGTTAAACGCGTTATTAACGGTGTTAACTCAAACCCATTTTAACGGCGTCAATTTGTTAATCGTGAGATTAACGTTCTTTTTTCACATGCTGTTGCAACAACTAGTAACGTTAGAAAAACTACAACAGGACACCAGATCTAGCTAGACTGGAAACTAAACAACAGGCACGCTGCACACACTTGTCTGGGCTTGGAGCCGGCCAAAGAGTAGTAGGCTAACGTTAGCTAACGTTACGTTTTGAATGGATGGCGAGCGTGAGATGCCGAAATGGATGCCAATAAGATTCTGAACGGAAAGTTTACTTTTAAAAAGTTATGGAGGGAGACAGCAGCCCCACACACAGCCTGTAGGACACAGAGGAAGCAGCCACACTGGAACAGCTGCAGAGTCCAAACTCTGTCTCATTAACCGTGATCACTGGACGTCAGTGAGGAATCAACATTATTTAGGAGTTACTAAACACTATATGGACTACATATATCAGCATACAGTTTTAGGACTGG
Organism: Sander lucioperca; assembly: GCF_008315115.2. Classification (NCBI taxonomy): domain Eukaryota; kingdom Metazoa; phylum Chordata; class Actinopteri; order Perciformes; family Percidae; genus Sander; species Sander lucioperca. The sequence goes on along the minus strand of NC_050195.1, from coordinate 4,435,288 downwards.
GTTGTTTGTATGGTTTTGACTGTTTTTGTCATTTGGGACATTGTCCCCCCTTTTCTGTCCAGGAGAAGAACGTAAAGGTTACCAATGTCCTGCTGTGGCATCTGGTTTTAGACCATTTAGTTTGTACTGTAGAAGTAAAGTGTTAGAGTTACATCTCAGTTAGGTTAGGGACTTGGAGGAATTGTTCAATAATGACAGAGTAACACATTTTTCGTTTGTTTACAGTAAATAAATAATAAATAATTACAAATCTTAAAGTCAAGTTCATAAAGTAACTTTCTTTGTGTTCATTTGATTCCCAGTTAAGATCCACTGGTAAGAATGGCTTTCCATTGTTAATATGGACTTAAAAACTGTTCTGAAATGCTAAATAAAAGAATTTTATTTATTATAGCCGTCCAGTAGTGTGACGCGGCTCTGCATCGTCCTGAATCTGCCCCTCCCCTACCCCTCCACCTACCTCCACGGTGCAGGTGAACAGCGAGCCGTCCAGTAGCGTGACGCGGCTCTGCATGGTTCTGAAGCTCAGAGCGTTTCTGGCCGGCGAGCGAGCGAGGCGACTGCTCGATGACAGCAGACTGGACGAATCCTCGGCCAATGAGCTGTGAGTGTGGCTTCCCCCGCCCTGTTTGGGTGTGGAGTGGGCGGCGGCTTCAGGGAAAGACTCCGCCTCCTGGGTACCTGGCTCTGTCGTCATGGTGATTCACCTGAGACACAGGGACAACACCGTTACCATGGAGACTAATGATGCTGCGAGCTGGAAACAGGAAACTGGTCGTTTCATCACAGCAACTCAAAGGTAAAAAACAATAACTCCCAGGATGCATTTCACTGCAAACAGCCAATCACAGAGCTTCAGGGCGACTCATCGATTATCCAAGTAGTCGGAGATTAATTTAAATGAATAATGTTTGCTGTCTGATGATGTCATCACCTCAAGTCCCGTGGTTACCATGGTTACCGCCTGAAGGGTTGCCATGGCAACACTACGGGGGATTAAGGGGGAGGGACTGTTTGATGTAATCTGGATTGAGACAGATGCTGCTCCCCCCTCACATCTGAATTATATATTACAACTGCTTAAATATTATATTTATATATATATATATATATATATATATATATATATATATATATATATATATATATATATATATATATTCAGCAGCCTTCAGACAGAACAAAGTATATAAAATATGACTTGTATATATATCTATTTCTGTTAAACGCTCTTTATATTATTATTATTATTATTATTATATTATTATATGAAACTCTTTATTTTCTACACATTCATCCCAGTTCAGATCACAAGTTCTTTATATATTATTATAGAGATACTGTATATAATATGTAAATCTATAACGGAGGCTTGATGCGGTAGTTTCCGGTCGTCCTGCAGCAGGAAACACCCCGCTGCAACACACACACACACACACACACACACACACACACACACACACACACACACACACACACACACACACACACACACACTGACTGAGCGGCGGTGATGGAGCAGAATGATGCTCTCTCTCTCTCTCTCTCTCTCTCTCTCTCTCTCTCTGATCGATAATATAACAGATATAATCAGATCTAATCCTCCGTTTAGTTTTTCTGTTTCAGTGAATCAGACAGACAGGCAGATTTACCTGTCTCTCTCTCTCTCTCCTCTCCTCTCCTCCTCGTGCAGGATGCTCCCTCTTCCTCCCGGTAACCGACGCTTTTTTTGACTACGTCATCTCTCTCTCCTTACGACACAACGCACGGCGGCGGGGCGGTGACGTCACGACGCACGGTGTGGAGACAGCAGTTCGTATTAAATAGTTTTAATGAAGTTTTATTTCATTTGGGATTATTTATAAAAGAGTAAGATCCTTTTAGTTTAACATGAAACAGCCCCGAAATCACCATCACCAAACCCACCAGACTCCATGTAAATAATCAGGACTTTTAGCGTGTATAGAGCCAGCATATCTCCACCAGACTCCATGTAAATAATCAGGACTTTTAGCGTGTATAGAGCCAGCATATTTCCACCAGACTCCATGTAAATAATCAGGACTTTTAGCGTGTATAGAGCCAGCATATCTCCACCAGACTCCATGTAAATAATCAGGACTTTTAGC
>NC_050195.1:4425659-4428159 GCF_008315115.2 Sander lucioperca | reverse complement strand
CAAAAAGCTTTTGATACTGTAAACCATGTAGTACTACTATCAAAGCTACAACATATAGGCTTCAGAAATACTGCTGTGAAATAGTTTACCTCTTACCTCTCTGGACGGACTCAAGTTTGTGATGTTGAGGGGACCATATCAGATCCTCAGGATATTACTTGTGGGGTGCTCCAAGGTTCAATCCTTGGCCCCCTTTTATTTGTAGTTTATATTAATGACATGCCAGCTGCGGTGAAACGTAAGCTGCTTTTACATGCAGATGACTCTGCATTACTGGTCTCTGGGGATGATATCAGTGAGATTGAGAAGACTCTCGGTAATGAATTAAATAGTGTTAGCAAGTGGCTTATTGACAACAGGCTCATCTGGGAAAAACAGAGTCCATTTTATTTGGAACAAAAAGAAAGTTGTCTAGAACAAATGTACTAAAGGTCACATGTGATGGCACTGAAATAGTTTCTCAGAATAGTGTCACATACCTGGGGTTAACATTAGAGCAGTCATTAACCTGTAAATCTATTGCTGACAAAATATTATCCAAATGTGCCGGTAAACTGACATTCCTGTATCGCAGGACAAGGCATCTAGATTATTCTGTCAAGAAGTTACTGGTTGTATCATTGACTCAATGTCATTTTGATTATGCATGTTCTGCCTGGTACTGTGGATTATCAGTTAAACTTAAAAACAGACTGCAAGTGATGCAAAATAATGTTATCCGCTACCTGTTAAATGCCCCCCCCCCCCGGGTCATATTGGTAGAGATGCTTTTAAAGGGCAGGCCTGCTGCCAGTACATGTTAGAGTGGAGCAGTTAAAGCTGAATCATATGTATAATGTCATAAATGGCTCTGCTCCCAAATATCTACATTCCCATATAACAATGGTTCATACACAGCATAATCACAACACTAGGGCCAGTGTCCGTTCTTGTAAAGTGCCCAGAGTCAACAATGCAGCTAGAAGATCTGTTTTTTTATTTAATTTTATTAAATTGTTTATACAGGTATAACATTGTAGAATAATCTGCTGCTTTCCCTCAAAAGTGTAAATACCAGAGGGGCTTTTAGACACAAGGTTAAGGCTTTTTAATGGAATAGAGTAGCTAATATTATTTAATTAGAGTAGACTGATTATTTTATGTGATTTATGATTCTCTGATTGTAGAATGCTTTTAAATCTTGTATGATCTGTATTATATGTTGTTGTCTTTGACCTGAAATAGGTCTTCGTGATGTGTTGCATGTTTTAACACCAAGGACCATGTTGGAAATAAGTGTTTACACTTTAACATGCTATTCAAATTAATAGATATATAATGTATAGATATATAAGTTATAAGTCATGAAGCAGCTGTTTATATTTATGTGTTAACATAATAACCAGAAAGGTAAACTAGATGATGGAATATGTTGGAGCGTCTGATGGAGCTGATGGAGGCTCTGACCTCACTGTGATTCACTACTCAAACAAACAGGTACTAATACTTATACTTATACTGATAGGTACTTATACTGATAGGTACATATACTGATAGGTACATATACTGATAGATACATATACTGATAGATACATATACTGATAGGTACATATACTGATAGGTACATATACTGATAGATACATATACTGATAGGTACATATACTGATAGGTACATATACTGATAGATACATATACTGATAGGTACATATACTGATAGGTAAATGATGTAAACCACCCTTTGAATGTCTATCACATCTATACGTACCCATTTACCCTGACATCATATTATATTATTCTATTATCTTTGATAGATTAGAACATGGTCCATCACACCAGGACTCCTTCTATCTGCTGTCATTAAGTTAGAAGGTTGACATGATGCCACATGTCTGAAATAATCTTAATAATAATAATACAGTTTATTTAAAGGTGCCTTTCTTGGCGCTCAAGGACACCGTACAGTCATACATAAGACATTTAAAAACCGCTGAAAATAAAGAATACAACAATAACAACAGAAAGAGGAACAGGCCGTTTTAAACAGATGGGTTTGGAGATGCTGTTTGAAATGGAGGAATGAATCGATGTCTCTGAGAGGTAATGAGTTCCAGAGATGGGGAGCAGGGCAGCTGAATGCTCTGCTCCTCGTGGTGGTGAGACAGGTGGAGGGGACAGACAGGTGGAGGGGAACCTGTCTGTCTCTCTGCAGGTGTGTGTGTGTGTGTTGAACCTGTCTGTCTCTCTGCAGGTGTGTGTGTGTGTGTTGAACCTGTCTGTCTCTCTGCAGGTGTGTGTGGGGACTTTTCTTCCAGTGTGTGTTTGGTTCCTGAGGGGGCGTAGGCTGGGACAGGGAGCAGTGAGATGTGGACCGACCGGCCCAGATGTGAAGGGGGCGCGGCTAGCTATGTTGTGGACTCTCTCAGGATCTGATAACCTGAAGAAATACAGTAAATAAATAAATCAAATGTGCCCTGTAGTTGCTTTGGGTCTGCTGTGATGTAGACTCAGGTAGGTGTTGGGG
>NC_050195.1:4300659-4400659 GCF_008315115.2 Sander lucioperca | reverse complement strand
TTCACTCTCACTGTCACTCTGTTGAAATATGCAGACATGTCACGTGGTACGCTCCATAGGGTTTGTCATGTAGTGGACCCGTGCACTAACATCTGCACGTGGCATGGTAACCACGGTAACTGGCCAATGAAACAGGATCATTACAGCGTTTCAAGCTCTAAGTCAAACACAACTAAGCCACACAGCTATGGGACGCAGCACTCCACAAATAAACTAAATATTGCATACTTATTGCGACGCTCACACACTCGATAAATTGCGATAACGATATTGAGTCGATATATCTTGCACCCGTACTCTGCACGCAGAAAAGTGAGGCCAAGGGTCCCGACCTCAGACTTCAGATATCTTTAAGCATTGTGTAAGGGTCCCAGAGCCCCAAACATCTCCGTGGATGGGATAGCATCGTATTGAGTTCAACACGTTGTCTGACTGAGACTAAAGAGACTTTTAGCGTCAGTAACTAACGCCAGACACCTGATCAAGAGTCAGTTTTTGAGGCGCTAGGAGTGAGACTGAGTTAGATATGAGTCAGTCTATATCAATGACGTTTTATTTAGGGGATTGTTCGGTGCCGCTGGATGTCCGTCATCTTCTGCTTTCTTTGCTTTCTTTGTGTTGGCATTCTAAACCCCGGTTGATTCAGGAACTGTCCTAGAAGAGCCAGAACCGACAATCAAATAATATTTCTCTTAAAATAAAATGTTCATCACACAGTCAACAGCTATTTTAATTCCAGAAATGCCTCCCTATGTTCACATGTTCCACCAAAACAAGTTCCTTCCTGAGACTGTTTAGCAGAGGCACCATGGCTCTGTCCGGAGCTTAGCCCCGCCCACAATGATTGTGATTGGTTTAAAGAAATGTCAATAAACCAGAGCACGTTGTCCTCCCATCCAGGAATGCTGTGTGGACTAGTCAGACTGTCTGGCTATAAGAGTCGACACATGAGTTAATGAATGAAGTTTAGAGTAATAAGACGGTTGTGTTTCAGCCTCAGCAGCAGCAGCAGGACCGGGAGGAGGATCGGATGTCTGAGGAGGACTCTGTCCTCGGAGACGAGGAGGAGGAAGAGGAAGAAGTCACCAGAAACAAGTTACTGGTTGAACTGGTGTTACTGGTCGGTAAAACCAGACAGATGGTGGAAACAATGACGACGACTGGAGGGAAAGTCGTGCTGACAGTTCTGCTGGGACTGACAGGTAAAATACTTTCATACAAACAGTTAAATACTTCAGATAAATATATGAGACTATCAGATAACTAGAAGACTATCAGATAACTAGAAGACTATCACATAACTAGAACACTATCAGATAACTAGAAGACTCAGATAACTAGAAGACTATCAGATAACTAGAAGACTATCAGATAACTAGAAGACTCAGATAACTAGAAGACTATAAGATAACTAGAAGACTATAAGATAACTAGAAGACTATCACATAACTAGAAGACTATCACATAACTAGAAGACTATCAGTTAACTAGAAGACTATCAGATAACTAGAAGACTATCAGTTAACTAGAAGACTATCAGATAACTAGAAGACTATCACATAACTAGAAGACTATCACATAACTAGAAGACTATCAGATAACTAGAAGACTCAGATAACTAGAAGACTATCAGATAACTAGAAGACTCAGATAACTAGAAGACTATCAGATAACTAGAAGACTATCACATAACTAGAAGACTATCAGATAACTAGAAGACTCAGATAACTAGAAGACTATCACATAACTAGAAGACTCAGATAACTAGAAGACTATCAGACAACTAGAAGACTATCACATAACTAGAAGACTATCAGATAACTAGAAGACTCAGATAACTAGAAGACTATCAGATAACTAGAAGACTATCAGATAACTAGAAGACTCAGATAACTAGAAGACTATCACATAACTAGAAGACTCAGATAACTAGAAGAAGACTTTTTAAAGTTTATTTTTAAGTTTGTTATATATATGAATACCCATTATCTTGTCTTCCTGTGGTCCAAACAGCATTAAATTGCTCATATTAGGCTTTTTGGCCTTTTTCCCTTTCCTTTATTGGGTTCTATAGCTTTGTTTTGCACGTTATAGGTTTACAAAGTGAAAAAGCCCAAAGTCCACCCCAAAGGGACTTACTATCTCCAACAGAAAACACTGTTCACAAACTGCTCCAAACACCAAACAGCTCTATTGTAGTCCAGCCTTTACTTCAGAGACAAACGTGGTCACTTTGGAACACACGTTATAATGCTCACCTAGCTGCTAGCAGGGCATGCCCTCATACTCTGCTTCTGACTGGCTAGTAGTCCTTACCTAGGTACTGTCAGGGCACGCCCTCATACTCTGCTTCTGACTGGCTAGTAGTCCTTACCTAGGTACTGTCAGGGCCCTCATACTCTGCTTCTGACTGGCTAGTAGTCCTTACATAGGTACTGTCAGGGCCCTCATACTCTGCTTCTGACTGGCTAGTAGTCCTTACCTAGGTACTGTCAGGACACGCCCTCATACTCTGCTTCTGACTGGCTAGTAGTCCTTACCTAGCTTTGCACATGTGCGACTCCCAACAAAGATGGAACAGAAGCGAGAGGTCTCACTCTGTAGCTAAAACAGAGAGCTCAACACACGGTGAAAAGAGGAGCTAAAAAAATGGTGTTTTTTGAACATTAAACCATGTAAACCTATTCTGGTACAACCTCTAAATACAATTATGTATGAACCTGAAGATGAGCATAATATGAGCACTTTAAGTCATTAAAATATTTAAAACATTTTATGACACGTTCAGGTAAAGAATATAAACACAAACTCTAATAAGTATGAAACAAAATAAGCAAACAAATACCCAAGAAAAATCTTGAAAACAAATTGCATTACACTATTACAGAGCTTGCCTTTAGCACGCTCACACAGACCAAGAACTTAAACAAATATTCCTTACATCAAACGAAAATAAGATATTAAACCTCAAGATAAAAATGTAAATAAAGGTGACATTTGAGTTTTTTCTTAAAACATGCATTTCCGTAAGATAAAACGATTGTAAATAGCTCTGTAAAACGAGGTGCAGATTTTAAACCTCTCCCCCGCCCCCCCCCCCACCCACCCAGGCATCATGTTCCCCTCCCTCTCCTCCCTCCCCTACCTGCTCTGTTTTCAGGTGTTGTGTACGTGGTGGGCATGGTCCGGCCAGGTCCCGCCCATCCTCTTTAGGTGTGTGTCCGTGATATCACTGCCCTACTCCGCCTCCCACTTCCTGCTCCTCTACAGCTACCAGCTGCCCTCGCTGCAGGAGGCGTGGCCTCCAAACCGCACCTCCGCCAGGTAACACACCTCCACCAGGTAACACACCCCCGCCAGGTAACACACCTCCACCAGGTAACACACCCCCGCCAGGTAACACACCTCCACCAGGTAACACACCCCCGCCAGGTAACACACCTCCACCAGGTAACACACCCCCGCCAGGTAACACACCCCCGCCAGGTAACACACCTCCACCAGGTAACACACCTCCACCAGGTAACACACCTCCACCAGGTAACACACCTCACCAGGTAACACACCCCCGCCAGGTAACACACCTCCACCAGGTAACACACCCCCGCCAGGTAACACACCTCCACCAGGTAACACACCTCACCAGGTAACACACCTCACCAGGTAACACCTCACCAGGTAACACACCCCCGCCAGGTAACACACCTCACCAGGTAACACACCCCCGCCAGGTAACACCTCACCAGGTAACACACCTCACCAGGTAACACACCCCCGCCAGGTAACACACCTCACCAGGTAACACACCTCACCAGGTAACACACCTCACCAGGTAACACACCTCCGCCAGGTAACACCTCACCAGGTAACACACCTCACCAGGTAACACACCCCCGCCAGGTAACACACCTCACCAGGTAACACACACCCGCCAGGTAACACCTCACCAGGTAACACCTCACCAGGTAACACCTCACCAGGTAACACACCCCCACCTACCAAACGCCAAATGCGGGTACATTTTTCAATTGGCGAGTAAATCTCAGAGGGCTGAATGCTTGAAATAAAAAATGATTTACACACACACACACACACACACACACACACACACACACACACACACACAAACAGTGCATGGCACTATCTTTGTGGGGACCTGTCATTGACATAATGCATTTCCTAGCCCCTTACCCTAACCTTAACCATCACCACTAAATGCCTAACCTTAACCCTTACCCTCACCCTAACCATAACCTAATTCTAACCCTAATCCTAAAACCAAGTCTTAAGCCTCAAAAAGCCCTTTAAAGTTGTGGGGTCCAGCATTTTGGCCCCACAAAGCTGTCCGGACCCCACAAGTATACTGTATTCCCGGTTTTTGGACCCCACAAATATAGTTAAACAAGAACACACACACACACACACACACACACACACACACACACACACTGTAAAGTTTCCAGAGATAACTTCTTTTAGGACAACTGAAATGAGTAAATAGAGGAGAGGAGTGAAGAGAGAGAAAGGAGTAAACCCAAAATGTTGGGTGTGTGGATTATAATAACAGGTTGAGTCAAACACACTCTCTTTATAACATGTTGCTGTAAACTAACAGCAGGTCTGGAGTCAGTTATCTGAGACTGTGCTGCCCCCTGCTGGTTGTCCTTAGGAGACAGCAGGTCTGGAGTCAGTTATCTGAGACTGTGCTGCCCCCTGCTGGTTGTCTTTAGGAGACAGCAGGTCTGGAGTCTGTTATCTGAGACTGTGCTGCCCCCTGCTGGTTGTCTTTAGGAGACAGCAGGTCTGGAAGTCTGTTATCTGAGACTGTGCTGCCCCCTGCTGGTTGTCTTTAGGAGACAGCAGGTCTGGAGTCAGTTATCTGAGCTATAAACTGTATAGTTTGATGTATACTCTGTTACTGTCATGATTGCCTGTTTGGGATGCTCCTGGCCGGCTCGGTGGACTGCTCTGCCCCCTGATATGATTGATTGATTGATTGACTGAGTGATTGATTCCTGTGCTTCAGAGTGTTTGGGATGATCCTGGCCGGCTCAGTGGACTGCTCTGCCCCCTGATATGATTGATTGATTGACTGATTGATTGATTGATTGACTGAGTGATTGAATCCTGTGCCCCAGAGTTTTTGGGATGGTCCCGGCCGGCTCGGTGGACTGCTCGGCCCCCTGGAGGCTGCAGGTGAACTCTGAGCTCAGCTGGTTTCACTTCTGCAGTCCTCTGATGCTGCTGCTGCTCTACAACACCGTGGCCAGTCTGTGGAGGAACCAGGTGATCACTGCACACATTATAATAATCATTTCATGTTTAATGTGTGTTTATATACAATGTGTCGCCGTTTTTTGGTCTCTTGCCTGCCGATTACAAATTTCTTCTATAATCAGAATCAGAATACTTTATTAATCCTCTCAGGGGAATTATTTACCTGCAGTTGCTCACAGTCACATTCAAGGTAAAGGAGTACGAGAAGAGCAAGTCAATAAGTGTATACACTAAATAACATATATACAATAAGACATAAATAAAACATAAATTAAATATATATCTATAGGAGACAATAAAGGCATATCTCATCTTACCTCATCTCATCTTACCTTATGTCATCTCATCTTACCTTATGTCATCTCATCTTACCTCATCTCATCTTACCTTATGTCATCTCATCTTATCTTATCTCATGTCATCTCATCCTATCTTACCTTTTGTCATCTCATCTTACCTCATCTTACCTCATCTCATCTCATCTTATCTTACCTTATCTCATCTCATCTCATCTCATCTCATCTTACCTCATCTCATCTCATCTTATCTTACCTCATGTCATCTCATCTCATCTTACCTCATCTCATCTTATCTTACCTTATGTCATCTCATCTTATCTCATCTCATCTTATCTTATGTCATCTCATCTTACCTCATCTCACCTCATCATACCTCATCTCATCTCACCTCATCTCATCTTACCTCATCTCACCTCATCTCATCTCATCTTATCTTACCTTATGTCATCTCATCTCATCTTACCTCATCTCATCTTACCTCATCTCACCTCATCTCATCTTATCTTGCCTTATGTCATCTCATCTCACCTCATCTCATCTTATCTTACCTTATCTCATCTCATCTTATCTTATGTCATCTCATCTTATCTTACCTTATGTCATCTCATCTCATCTCATCTTACCTCATCTCATCTTATCTTAAGTCATCTCATCTTACCTCATCTCATCTCATCTTATTTTGTCTTACCTTATCTCATTTTACCTCATCTTACCTTATCTCATCTCATCTCATCTCATCTCATCTTATCTTACCACCTTACCTTACGATGTAATTTTATGATGTCAAGACTTCCTGAGCAGATATTTAAATTGTCTGTTGTTGGTAGAGTCTCTCAGCTCTCATTGGCTGACGTGTCACATGTTTTTGCAGCTGATCGGCGTTGATGGGGGGCGGGGTACAGATAGGACAGAGTCAGCGATCAGCAGGAGCTGTGACATCACTGCCACCAGCAACCTGAGTGATGATGTCAGCGGTGACATCACAGCGGAGAGACGGAGAGAGCTTTGGAGGAGAGCTCACGATCGTCCCGAGAGCAGAGACGTACGCAAACACTAAAGATAGTATCATTTATTTATTATTGCCATTTTATTAATAATTAGAATTCAGTGAGTTACTGTCAGTTTTACTCTAGTTTTGTAGTTTAATGTGACAGCTGTCTGTGTTTCCGTCTGTAGACGCTGGCGTCCTCCACCAATCACAGTCCCTCTGACTCTTTTGCCCCGCCCACCCAGAGCACAGCCCTGGGATTGGATGTTTACTCCACTCCTCACTACTCTCTCAGCCAATCAGGTGAGTTTGTGGTTTGAATCCCAGCACAGCTGTTCAGATTCAGACTTACCTCGAATCAGAACGACCGGAGGTTCCTCAGACATTCCACTAGCCACGTGTTTTACCTAACTTTCTTTATGTCAGCTCCTCTGGTTTGTTTGGTGCCGTTCGTCTTCTTCATTTCAGCGTAACTCGTAATGGATACTACACGCTACACACGTAGCTAACAGTTGATATAAGTAACATGCGTGTTCATGGGAAATGTAGGATTAGTACTATGCAGTCCCTCCAGAAAAACGTGATTATGTGATCTCATAATTCAATGCATAATCAGCCAAAGTCTGCATATTTATTTCGGGGGCCGCATTTTTTCAAATACGCCGCACTTTTGCCGCATAAATTGCCGATTTCTGCGCAAAATATGCATGGCTTGCATGATTTCATAATCTCCGCATTTTCGTTGCAAAAAGTCACATATATCTTAGCAAACAGTTGAAAAATGTTGCGTTTACTTCACACAAGAGCAGCCATTTTCCCCTGTTGCCATGGGAACTTTATGAAGTGACGTAATTACGCGACGTGAACATCATCGAAAAGCTCCTAACCCCGAGATGAAGCCATGATGAAACCACAGTTTTTGCAAGTTCCCGCAATTTCATTGCATAAAATGGCATAAATATCCCGCATATTCTATCCCATTTTTTAAGAAAATGTGCAAAGATTATGTCTCCAAGCCAAACGTACACAAAACAGCCCAAATTTCATGGCGGAACACAGACACATTGTTTCTGCATCTGGCCGATTCAGACAGACGCAGATTTGTTCGATTAATTCATCACCAGACAAGTTTTCTTGTAACTTTACAGTATTAGCCGATTAAAAAGTAGTTTTTACCTGTATTTGGCAGGTTGCCTGGTGTTAATGTAAAGCCCTGATTGCTGGTTCTGTTGTCTGTTTGTTGCTGCAGACACTTTGGAGACGTGTGAGTTTGAAGGAAATGAATGGGAGGAGGAGGAGGAGGAGGAGGAGGAGGAGGAGGAGGAGGAGGAAGGGGTCGGTGCTGCTGCTCTGGCGTTCAGCTTCCTCCTCAAACAGAGCTACATCTGCGCTCTTATGGCCATGATGGCCTGGCCCATCACGTATGTGTCCTGGCTGACATGCGTCCTGCTGCTGTGGTCGTGCATCCTCTGGATGATGCGAGAGCGTCGCCGCTACACGCTGATGTCATCACCCTGGCTGGTCGCCTACGGCAACCTGCTCGTCGTCATGCAGTATGTCTACAGCTTCCCCTCCGTCCAGGAAGTTCCTGGACTGTTCCCGAGAAAAGACGATCCCTGCAGGGAGCTCGCCTCAAAGGTAACATTAATACTGTGTTACTGTGATAATACTGTGATGTTAATGTGTGATGTTACTGTGGTGTTACTATGATGTTACTGTGATATTACTGTGTTGTTCCTGTGATATTACTGTGATGTTACTGTGATTTTACTGTGATGTTACTGTGATGTTACTGTGATATTACTGTGATGTTACACTGTTCGTAGTAGTGTATTTACGAAGCTTTCGTTGACTGCAGCTGACCTTCAGGGTGAATCAAAGAGTTATCGTTCTAACATTTAACCAAAAACACCAAACACAAACACCGTTACTAAAGCTTCCTAGAGAAAGCAGAGATTCAGCTCTACTGCTTCGACTTCACATACTCGCTGTTGTCTGCAAATGTGTAATCTGATGATCATGTTGTTGTTGCAGTTGTTGTGTCTGTTGACCTTCTGGCTGCTGCTGCGTCAGGCGCTAACTGAGAAGAGAGACAGACAGAAAGACCCACAGCTGTCCACCATCACTGTCCACACAGAGGGTAAAACACCTGTCTCACTGACCATTCACCTGTCTGACTGCTGTTTTGGGTAGATGCTAGATCACAACCGCTACACGTGCCGACATCAACACAGAGCACCCTGCTTCCTGTTCGTCATCACAGCTGCAGACTGACTTTAACGGAGTATAGCTGCATTTTCTACCGCTATAAATCTCCATTAAAGGCTTCTAAACCAAAAACTACAGAATGAAGCATGTTCCAAAAGAGATGCAGTGTTGTAGTGTAACTAAGTACATTTACTCCAGTTCTGTACTTCAGTCCAAATGTTGAGGTACTTGTATTTTACTTGAGCCTTTTCTGTTCTTGCCACTTTCTACTTCTACTCCGCAACATTTCAGAGAGAAATATTGTACTTTTTACTCCACTACATTCATCTGTTACAGCTTTAGTTACTAGTTACTTTACACATTAAGATTCCTGCACACTAAACACATGTAGTTTATAAAATCTGATGTTTGATTCTAAAGTAAACTAGCCGACAATATAATGGCTACAAGTCCAGCTGACATGATCAGACCATTAAACACACAACTGGTTGTGTGTGTTTGTGTATGTGTGTGTGTCTGTGTCTGTGTGTCTGTGTGTGTGTGTGTGTCTGTGTCTGTGTGTCTGTGTGTGTGTGTGTCTGTGTATGTGTGTGTCTGTCTGTTTAGATCCTTTACACTTTCTACAATGTTTTACTACATTTCCCTGATGATACTTACAAACTTTTACTGAAGAACATTTTCACCAAAGAGTATAGAAGCGGTGGAAGAAGTATTCAGATTACTTCAGTAAAGTATTAATACCACAATGTAAAATACTCTGTTACAGTAAAAGTCCTGCAGTGAAATTGTGGTCTGAAATTAATAAAAACTTCACTAACCAAGAGTGTAGAACATAAACTCTGCTGACACGTGTGTCAGGTGTGATCTAGCATCTGCTGCTGTTTTGTGTCCTCCAGTGGAGCAGCGTGCTTGTGACGATCTGCAGGAGAAGAAGAAGGAGGAGGAGGAGGAGGTGTCGTACGAGGAGGTGCTGCGCCTGCAGAGAGGAGGAGGAGGACTTAAGATGGAGGCTCTTGTTGCAGTGGTTACCAGGATGTTTGTTAAATACTGGATCTATGTCTGCGGAACGATGTTCTTCTTTGTTAGTTTTGAAGGAAAGATCGTTGTCTACAAAGTGATCTACATGGTGATGTTCCTCTGCTGCGTCGCCCTCTACCAGGTAAGACTCAAGTACTACTAGTACTACAAGTACTACTACTGTGTGTACTCCAGGGTACCACTGTGTTACTTTGATTCTTAAACCACAACGTTACTAAGTTGTTTGAGTGGGTTAGGGTTAGGCTAGAGATTGAGATTGTTCTGATGAAGCTAGTCTCTTATAGCCAGCTCTATCTCCACAGCGCTGCACAGCAAGGTCTAGCTACACCACAGATGCATTCTGGGACAGAAGAAAAACGTGCTCTGGTTTATTGGCATTTCTTTAAACCAATCACAACGGTCCTGGGAGGCGGTGAGCTCCGGATGGAGCGACCGTGGCTCTGCTAAATAGTGTCAGGAAGGAAGTTGTTCAAAAGAAAACTCCTCATCTAATATTACATGAAGTTAACTGTTGACACGATACAGTAACCGTACGTACACACCGCCGCCGACTTGAGCTGCAAAGAAGCTCTGGCCGCCCGGTCGAGGACTCTGGTCAGAAAGTCCGGGGAAGCTGTTTGAGGCTTTGGCCGCTCTGACGTAGCAGCATTCTATGTTCATCATGGAAAAAGATCAAGCAGCCACTGCACGGCCAATACACTGACACTAGAAACCTTTTATAAATGACATATATAATGACTGAATGTGTATTGGTTGTTGGTCGCAGCGGTGTCTGTTAGCAGTTAGCTCGCTCGTTAGCCGCTGAACCGCAGCAGCGTGCAGGCAGAGCGAGCAGCCGCCAGCTGTTGATCCGTGCAGGACTTCACCGTGAGCGGACTGTTTAGAGACCATGTGACCGGCAGGTAACGTTAACTGGTCCCTATACGCAAATATCATAAATGATAGGGAACCCAGCAACGGCCATGATGAGCTTCTCCTCCTTTTTCTCTGAACTAATGTTTTGGTAGGAACCAAAGTTTACATCGTATGTTTCTCTGGGATCAGCCAGCATGAAGGACGTCTATATTCTGATTGGTTGCCGCTGAACCGCGTCATAGCTCATTACCATAAAGTTGACCTACTTTCAACTTTCTGATTGACGCTCTGGTCGCTCAAAACGCCCAAAACGTGACGCCGACAGATTTTCCGCTCCTTGCAGCTGAGAGAAGCAGCTTCCATTGAAAATGAATGACTTCCTGTATCTTTAGAAGATCAAGTCGGCCGCGGTGTGGACGTACAGTAACGTGAGATATTTAAATTTTCTGATATATGCTTAAACCTCATTGGCTCTTACCAGTGTATCTCCGTGTGGACTTCATCCACAGCAATCCCACCAATCAGTCCCAAAACCTCCCAGTTAGAGAGGAAATGATCTAACATATTCTTTATAAAACCTCCCAGTTAGAGAGGAAATGATCTAACATATTCTTTATAAAACCTCCCAGTTAGAGAGGAAATGATCTAACATATTCTTTATAAAACCTCCCAGTTAGAGAGGAAATGATCTGATATTTTCAGCGTGTAGCTTGGATCACAGGTTCTGGTTAATGTTGCTCGATGGGACCGGAGTTTAAAGTTAACTCAGAGATGGAGAGGGAGGGACCTCTGGCAGCAACGGACTATAGACTATGATGAAGCTGATTGGTCTGATTTACAGCATCTACCTGTCTGTCTCACTGTCGCTCTCCCTGTCTGTCTCTCTCTCTCCCTGTCTGTATCACTGTCTCTCAACCTGTCTGTCTCTCTACCTGTCTGTGTGTAGTTGAACTATGAGCGTTGGCGTGCCATGCTCAGGGGTTTCTGGGTAGCTGTGGTCGTTTACTCCATGTTGGTTCTCATCCTGGTCTACACCTTCCAGTTCCCCTCGTCCCCCGACACCTGGAGCTACTACACTGGACTCAGCACTGACAGGTAAACACAGGTACTCACAGGTAAACACAGGTACTCACAGGTACTCACAGGTAAACACAGGTACTCACAGGTAAACACAGGTACTCACAGGTACTCACAGGTAAACACAGGTACTCACAGGTACTCACAGGTAAACACAGGTACTCACAGGTAAACACAGGTACTCACAGGTACTCACAGGTAAACACAGGTACTCACAGGTACTCACAGGTAAACACAGGTACTCACAGGTACTCACAGGTACTCACAGGTAAACACAGGTACTCACAGGTAAACACAGGTACTCACAGGTACTCACAGGTACTCACAGGTAAACACAGGTACTCACAGGTAAACACAGGTACTCACAGGTACTCACAGGTAAACACAGGTACTCACAGGTACTCACAGGTAAACACAGGTACTCACAGGTACTCACAGGTAAACACAGGTACTCACAGGTAAACACAGGTAAACACAGGTACTCACAGGTACTCACAGGTAAACACAGGTACTCACAGGTACTCACAGGTAAACACAGGTACTCACAGGTACTCACAGGTAAACACAGGTACTCACAGGTACTCACAGGTAAACACAGGTACTCACAGATACTCACAGGTACTCACAGGTACTCACAGGTAAACACAGGTACTCACAGGTACTCACAGGTACTCACAGGTACTCACAGGTAAACACAGTACTCCCTAGTACTCCCAGTTACTCTGCAGTACTCCCTAGTACTCCCAGTTACTCTGCAGTACTCCCAGGTACTCCCAGTTACTCCCAGGTACTCCATAGTACTCCCAGTTACTCTGCAGTACTCCCAGATACTCCCAGATACTCCCAGGTACTCCCAGGTACTCCCTAGTACTCCCAGATACTCTGCAGTACTCCCAGATAATCTCTGATGTGTGGTTGTCTCTCCAGGTTGGAGGACATCGGGTTGGAGAAGTTTTCTGTTCCTGTTCTCTTCACCAGGATCTTCATCCCTGCTGCCTTCCTCTTGGTAATAATAATAATAATAATAATAATAATAATAATAATAATAATAATAATAATAATTATTATTATTATTATTATTATTATTATTATTATTATTATTATTATTATTATTATTATTACTATTATTATTATTATTATTAATATTCCTCTTGGTATGTGTTAGCAGCTGGGCCCGGTTTGATATTAAGCCAAACAGTGGACCGGTATCCCTAGTTTAACAGCCAGGTGTTACCTGTTAAAACTCTTTCTGCAGGTGTGTATCGTTCACCTGCATTACTTCCACCAGCCCTTCCTGCAGCTGACTGATCTGAAGACTGTGGTGGACACACACAACAGCACCATCACCAGGTAACACACACACAGGTGTGTGTGATGAACCTGTCTGTCTCTCTGCAGGTGTGTGTGTGATGAACCTGTCTGTCTCTCTACAGGTGTGTGTGTGTGTGTGTGTGTGTGTGTGTGTGAGATGAACCTGTCTGTCTCTCTGCAGTTGTGTTGAACCTGTCTGTCTCTCTGCAGATGTGTGTGACGAACCTGTCTGTCTCTCTTCAGGTGTATGTGATGAACCTGTCTATCTCTCTGCAGGTTGGTCCACTCTGACGGCAGCCTGTTCGACCTGTCGCTGGGCGGAGCTCCTCCACTCCTCCTGGAGGAGAAGAGAGGACAGACGGAGACAGAGGAGGAGACACAGAAGGAGGAGGAGGAGACACAAAAAGAGGAGGAGAAGGAGGAGGAGACACAGGAGGAGGAGGAGGAGACACAGAAGGAGCAGGAGAAGGAGGAGGTGACACAGGAGGAGGAGGAGAAGGACCCCTGCATCTTCGAGAGGGAAACCCTGTCTGACCACATCAGAGGTAAACACATTCATCATTAGCAGGGACACACGGAAGCTGCAGAATAAAAAGGAATCAAAATTAAAAACCCAAACAGAAAAACAGTCTTACTGTCTGTCTGTCTGCCTGCCTGCCTGCCTGCCTGTCTGTCTCTCTCTCTCTCTCTCTCTCTCTCTCTCTCTCTCTCTCTCTCTATCTGTCTGTCTCTCTGTGTGTCTGAAAATCAGTCTGTCTGTCTGTCTGTCTGAACACCTGTCTGTCTGTCTGTCTGTCTTTACCCCTGTCTATCTGTCTCTCTGTCTGTCCTCAGGGCTGGTGTCCTGGCGGTTGGTGGTGGACCGTCTCTCAGTTCTGTCCCTGCGTCTCCTCGTCTCTCTGCAGCGCCTCCAGTTCGTCCTCTGGTGGATCCTGGAACTTCACATCGTCAAGATTGTCTCCTCGTACATCATCTGGGTCTGTGTGAAGGAGGTCTGTCTGCCTGTCTTTCTGTCTGTCTGTCTGTCTGTCTTTCTGTGTTACGAACGCGCTAAACAAACCAGGCTTGTTAAAACCCCAAAGACCACGGCTACTAAAGGTTAGGCTAGCCGGTAATAGCCTCCTTTTCCCTACGTACTGTGTTCAGTGTGAGTGGGACTAACCAGCCTGGGTGAGTGCAACACTTTCCTACATCTGGAGGGGTTTGCATGGTGTCACTGACTCACCTCAGACTCTGATAGTTTGCGTTCGTTCACAATCGTGGGCAGTGGTGGCCTGGTCTCTCCACTCATTACCACCACTGAGGTGCCCCTGAGCAAGGCCTTTAACCCAAACCTCTCCAGTGGAGCTGCTCAGTGGCAGCAGATCAGACTGTGGTAGTACTGGGCAGCTTCCAGTATGAATGTGATCAGATCAGACTGTGGTAGTACTGGGCAGCTTCCAGTATGAATGTGATCAGATCAGACTGTGGTAGTACTGGGCAGCTTCCAGTATGAATGTGATCAGATCAGACTGTGGTAGTACTGGGCAGCTTCCAGTATGAATGTGATCAGATCAGACTGTGGTAGTACTGGGCAGCTTCCAGTATGAATGTGATCAGATCAGACTGTGGTAGTACTGGGCAGCTTCCAGTATGAATGTGATCAGATCAGACTGTGGTAGTACTGGCCTAGCCTGGCTCCGCCCTCCTACTTACTTCCACTCGATTTTCATTTCCCTTCAGTACTCCGTCTGGGCTTGCGGAATATTCTTGGGTTTTCTCCGGTCAAATATTTGTAGGTCCAATCAGCGAACAGAGGGAGTGGCTGACAACGATGACGTTGAGGACGTGCACTAGAAAGATGCAAGCGAAGTCATTCGGTCCGTTGTGGCAACGCTGCTGAATATCCAGAAGTTAAAGCCCGAGCAAGAACAATCTTTGCTGAGTTGTGTTGGTGGCCATGATGTTGTGGCCCTCCTCCCCACGGGGTTCGGGAAAAGTTTGATTTTCCAGCTCACTCCGTTAGTGGTGAAGGAGTTGGCTAAGGCTAACGCTAGCGATGCTAATGCTAAATATAAGCCGATAGTTGTTGTCGGTCTCCCCTCTTGTTGTACATGCGCATGACATACGTCACGACCAAACGTTAGCGATTGGTTATGGCAGATCCAGAGTGGCTCTGAGCAGATCCAATAGTTTTAAACTTCAACAGAGTACCCGCCTTCAAGGAAGTTAACACTTGTCAATGGAGAGAGGCCAGACTCTCTGGACAAATGAAATGTACCAGAGTCTGGTAGGACCAGGCTAGTACTGGGAAGCTTCCAGTATGAATCTGATCAGATCAGACTGTGGTAGTACTGGGCAGCTTCCAGTATGAATGTGATCAGATCAGACTGTGGTAGTACTGGGCAGCTTCCAGTATGAATGTGGTCAGATCAGACTGTGGTTGTGCTGGGCTGTTTCCAGGTATGAATGTGTAACTGTGTGTATGTGATCAAGGCGTTCCTGTAAAAGAGAGGCTTTTTCTCAGTGAACCTACCCTGAATAAAAAAAGGTGAAAAAATAAAGACGATGGCTGCCTCGGGACCTCTCCGGTGCTTAATGTCTTCGCTCCTTTGGCGTCCATGCCGGGCCAGCTCTGCTCCTCCTTGGTTGTAGTAGTTTAGATTTTAATAGTTGCATATATAAACATATGTCATGTGGGGAAATAAGAAGTCTCTCTGCAGGTGTGTGTGTGGTGCACGTCTGTCTCTCTGCAGGTGTGTGTTGAACCTGTCTGTCTCTCTGCAGCTGTGTGTGTGTTGAACCTGTCTATCTCTCTGCAGGTGTGTGTGTGTGTGTGTGTGTGTGTGTGTGTGTGTGTGTGTGTTGAACCTTTCTATCTCTGTGCAGATGTGTGTGTGTTGAACCTGTCTGTCTCTCTGCAGGTGTGTGTTGAACCTGTCTGTCTCTCTGCAGCTGTGTGTGTGTTGAACCTGTCTATCTCTCTGCAGATGTCTGTGTGTGTGTGTGTGTGTGTGTGTGTGTGTTGAACCTGTCTGTCTCTCTGCAGCTGTGTGTGTGTTGAACCTGTCTATCTCTCTGCAGGTGTGTGTGTGTGTGTGTGTGTGTGTGTGTTGAACATTTCCATCTCTTTGCAGATGTGTGTGTGTTGAACCTGTCGGTCTCTCTGCAGGTGTGTGTTGAACCTGTCTGTCTCTCTGCAGGTGTGTGTGTTGAACCTGTCTGTCTCTCTGCAGGTGTGTGTGTGTTGAACCTGTCTGTCTCTCTGCAGGTGTGTGTGTTGAAGCTGTCTGTCTCTCTGCAGGTGTGTGTGTTGAACCTGTCTATCTCTCTGCAGGTGTGTGTGTGTGTGTGTGTGTGTTGAACCTGTCTGTCTCTCTGCAGGTTGTGTGTGTTGAACCTGTCTGTCTCTCTGCAGGTTGTGTGTGTTGAACCTGTCTGTCTCTCTGCAGGTTGTGTGTGTTGAACCTGTCTGTCTCTCTGCAGGTGTGTGTGTTGAACCTGTCTGTCTCTCTGCAGGTGTGTGTGTTGAACCTGTCTATCTCTCTGCAGGTGTGTTTGTGTGTGTTGAACCTGTCTGTCTCTCTGCAGGTGTGTGTGTGTGTGTGTGTGTGTGTGTGTTGAACCTGTCTGTCTCTCTGCAGTTGTGTGTGTTGAACCTGTCTATCTCTCTGCAGGTGTGTGTGTGTGTGTGTGTGTGTGTTGAAGCTGTCTGTCTCTCTGCAGGTGTGTGTGTTGAACCTGTCTGTCTCTCTGCAGGTGTGTGTGTGTTGAACCTGTCTATCTCTCTGCAGGTGTGTTTGTGTGTGTTGAACCTGTCTATCTCTCTGCAGGTGTGTGTGTGTGTGTGTGTGTTGAAGCTGTCTGTCTCTCTGCAGGTGTGTGTGTTGAACCTGTCTATCTCTCTGCAGGTGTGTGTGTGTGTGTGTGTGTGTGTGTGTGTGTGTGTGTGTGTGTGTGTGTGTGTGTGTGTGTGTTGAAGCTGTCTATCTCTCTGCAGGTGTGTGTGTGTGTGTGTGTGTGTGTGTGTGTTGAACATTTCCATCTCTTTGCAGATGTGTGTGTGTTGAACCTGTCGGTCTCTCTGCAGGTGTGTGTTGAACCTGTCTGTCTCTCTGCAGGTGTGTGTGTGTTGAACCTGTCTGTCTCTCTGCAGGTGTGTGTGTTGAAGCTGTCTGTCTCTCTGCAGGTGTGTGTGTTGAAGCTGTCTGTCTCTCTGCAGGTGTGTGTGTTGAACCTGTCTATCTCTCTGCAGGTGTGTGTGTGTGTGTGTGTGTGTGTTGAACCTGTCTGTCTCTCTGCAGGTTGTGTGTGTTGAACCTGTCTGTCTCTCTGCAGGTGTGTGTGTTGAACCTGTCTATCTCTCTGCAGGTGTGTTTGTGTGTGTTGAACCTGTCTATCTCTCTGCAGGTGTGTGTGTGTGTGTGTGTGTTGAAGCTGTCTGTCTCTCTGCAGGTGTGTGTGTTGAACCTGTCTATCTCTCTGCAGGTGTGTGTGTGTGTGTGTGTGTGTGTGTGTGTGTGTGTGTGTGTGTGTGTGTGTGTGTGTTGAAGCTGTCTGTCTCTCTGCAGGTGTGTGTGTGTGTGTGTGTGTGTGTGTGTGTGTTGAAGCTGTCTGTCTCTCTGCAGGTGTATGTGTGTTGAACCTGTCTATCTCTCTGCAGGTGTGTGTGTGTGTGTGTGTGTTGAAGCTGTCTGTCTCTCTGCAGGTGTATATATGTGTGTGTGTGTGTGTGTGTGTGTGTGTGTGTGTTGAAGCTGTCTGTCTCTCTGCAGGTGTATGTGTGTTGAACCTGTCTATCTCTCTGCAGGTGTGTGTGTGTGTGTGTGTTGAAGCTGTCTGTCTCTCTGCAGGTGTATATATGTGTGTGTGTGTGTGTGTGTGTGTGTGTGTGTGTGTGTGTGTGTTGAAGCTGTCTATCTCTCTGCAGGTGTGTGTGTGTGTGTGTGTGTGTGTGTGTTGAACATTTCCATCTCTTTGCAGATGTGTGTGTGTTGAACCTGTCGGTCTCTCTGCAGGTGTGTGTTGAACCTGTCTGTCTCTCTGCAGGTGTGTGTGTGTTGAACCTGTCTGTCTCTCTGCAGGTGTGTGTGTTGAAGCTGTCTGTCTCTCTGCAGGTGTGTGTGTTGAAGCTGTCTGTCTCTCTGCAGGTGTGTGTGTTGAACCTGTCTATCTCTCTGCAGGTGTGTGTGTGTGTGTGTGTGTGTGTTGAACCTGTCTGTCTCTCTGCAGGTTGTGTGTGTTGAACCTGTCTGTCTCTCTGCAGGTGTGTGTGTTGAACCTGTCTATCTCTCTGCAGGTGTGTTTGTGTGTGTTGAACCTGTCTGTCTCTCTGCAGGTGTGTGTGTGTGTGTGTGTGTGTGTGTGTGTGTTGAACCTGTCTGTCTCTCTGCAGTTGTGTGTGTTGAACCTGTCTATCTCTCTGCAGGTGTGTGTGTGTGTGTGTGTGTGTTGAAGCTGTCTGTCTCTCTGCAGGTGTGTGTGTTGAACCTGTCTGTCTCTCTGCAGGTGTGTGTGTGTTGAACCTGTCTATCTCTCTGCAGGTGTGTTTGTGTGTGTTGAACCTGTCTATCTCTCTGCAGGTGTGTGTGTGTGTGTGTGTTGAAGCTGTCTGTCTCTCTGCAGGTGTGTGTGTTGAACCTGTCTATCTCTCTGCAGGTGTGTGTGTGTGTGTGTGTGTGTGTGTGTGTGTGTGTGTGTGTGTGTGTTGAAGCTGTCTGTCTCTCTGCAGGTGTATGTGTGTTGAACCTGTCTATCTCTCTGCAGGTGTGTGTGTGTGTGTGTGTGTTGAAGCTGTCTGTCTCTCTGCAGGTGTATATATGTGTGTGTGTGTGTGTGTGTGTGTGTGTGTGTGTGTGTGTGTGTGTTGAAGCTGTCTGTCTCTCTGCAGGTGTATGTGTGTTGAACCTGTCTATCTCTCTGCAGGTGTGTGTGTGTGTGTGTGTGTGTTGAAGCTGTCTGTCTCTCTGCAGGTGTATATATGTGTGTGTGTGTGTGTGTGTGTGTGTGTTGAAGCTGTCTGTCTCTCTGCAGGTGTATGTGTGTGTGTGTTGAACCTGTCTGTCTCTCTGCAGGTGTATGTGTGTGTGTTGAACCTGTCTGTCTCTCTGCAGGTGTGTGTGCTGAACCTGCTCTTCGTGCTGTGTGTTGCCGTGGCGATGCCCTGCAGGGCGTGGCGCCCCCTGCTGTCAGGAGTCTGTACTGTTTGGACCTGTGTGCTGACCGTCTCTAAGATGTTGTACCAACTCAACGTTGTCCAGCCAATCAGATACTCCTCCAACTGCACAATGGTAACCATGGCAACGATATCATACCTGTCTGTCTGTCCCTTTATATGTCTGTCTAAAGTCCAGTTCAGACCGAAGATTCACCTGTTTCAGAATGTTACAGGAAAGGTTTGATGCTGATCAGCTGGTCAGGTCAGCTACAAACTATAGAAATATATTGATCCAGAATCCATTTTATTTCTGTTACTGAAGAGAGGGAGCAGTATGTGGTAGAGAGAGATAGAGAGAGACTGAAGAGAGAGAGAGCAGTATGTGGTGGAGAGAGATAGAGAGAGACTGAAGAGAGAGGGAGCAGTATGTGGTGGAGAGAGATAGAGAGAGACTGAAGAGAGAGAGAGCAGTATGTGGTGGAGAGAGATAGAGAGAGACTGAAGAGAGAGAGAGCAGTATGTGGTGGAGAGAGATAGAGAGAGACTGAAGAGAGAGAGAGCAGTATGTGGTGGAGAGAGATAGAGAGAGACTGAAGAGAGAGAGAGCAGTATGTGGTGGAGAGAGATAGAGAGAGACTGAAGAGAGAGAGAGCAGTATGTGGTGGAGAGAGATAGAGAGAGACTGAAGAGAGAGGGAGCAGAATGTGGTAGAGAGCGATAGAGAGAGACTGAAGAGAGAGAGAGCAGTATGTGGTGGAGAGAGATAGAGAGAGACTGAAGAGAGAGAGAGCAGTATGTGGTGGAGAGAGATAGAGAGAGACTGAAGAGAGAGGGAGCAGTATGTGGTGGAGAGAGATAGAGAGAGACTGAAGAGAGAGAGTAGTATGTGGTGGAGAGAGCTAGAGAGAGACTGAAGAGAGAGAGAGTAGTATGTGGTGGAGAGAGATAGAGAGAGACTGAAGAGAGAGGGAGCAGTATGTGGTGGAGAGAGATAGAGAGAGACTGAAGAGAGAGAGAGCAGTATGTGGTGGAGAGAGATAGAGAGAGACTGAAGAGAGAGAGAGCAGTATGTGGTGGAGAGAAATAGAGAGAGACTGAAGAGAGAGAGAGCAGTATGTGGTGGAGAGAAATAGAGAGAGACTGAAGAGAGAGAGAGCAGTATGTGGTGGAGAGAAATAGAGAGAGACTGAAGAGAGAGAGCCTCGTTAACGGAGAATCAGAGAAATAAAACATTGTTTTCTCCGTTTCATCACTACGAGAAATGCAGCTCTAGCAAGAATCTCAAGGTGTGTCTCAAATCGCATACTTCTGTACTTATACTAGCTATTTGAGTACACTCAATCTGTCACTCGTCGAAGTGTGGTAAATGCAGTGCACTACAAGTACCCGGATGGTGCACTCATAACGGTCAAAAAGTTGAGTGTGGATCGATGGACACTTTCCACCCTCAACGGTCGCCATCTTGGCTACGTAGCGGAAGGGGCGGAGCTAACAAAAGGTGAAAAACTTTCGATAATGGCGGCCGAATACGCGACAGCGAGACACACGGAGTATTACAAATGTAAGTTGAACATTAGTCTTTTGCTATACTTGTATAACATATAAGCCACCTGTTTATGTATATTTGGTTAATTTTGGAGTCGGTGATGATTTTTGTACCGCGAATTATAACGTTAATTTGTACCGTAATTTGATGTGCTATCAAGCTAGCTTTAGCTAACCTTAGCTAGCTAACAGCGGCACAGTTTAACCAAAGAAGTTACGGGTACGTCTATAATCTTTGGTTTAACCACTGGCAAATAAGTTATAACCTAGCTAATGTTACATGTGTTGTGGTATACGGTTGTTTGTTGTGTTAAACTATCGTCCTCACTGTAGACAATTTTAGTGTTAGATGTGTGATCTTGTAGATATACATTAAGCTGCGAGCGTTAGTAGTAATGTTACAGTATGTTAATGTATGCTATGTTATAACGTATTAACAGTGCTGTTTGTGTCCTGACTTATATAATCGTTAGGGACACAGACGTGGCCGTCAATGCTGCCAACTTGAGGGAAGTCCTCCTCTGCTGGAAGGCCAACGACCTGGGGGAGGAGAGAGAGGACTCCCTGCTGGTCTGGTGGACAGCACGGTGCACAGTGGCCCGGGGCATAGCAAAGGCTCTGGGTAACCCACGGTAACAGGTACCGCTGGCTAGCCAAAAGAGGAAGACAAGGGCCTCGATGACGGGTCCCCAGCCATGGTCACACGCCGTGCCGAGGATGTACCGTTAAAGGATCCCCCTGGAGAGTCTGAAGTCCACCATCAGATCACTTTCCCCATCAAAGTACAGGGCCAGCAATGAATAGAACAATGGGATATATTTAAATGTCTATTGGGTTGCCTCTGCTTTCACTCTTGTATTGTCACTGTAATTAATAGCTATTGCAATAAACACCCTTATATAAACATATAATATGACTATTTTCTATGTATGTTCTTTATGTCAGTTGGACACCATTTGAATTGCTCAGATTTTGCTAAAATAACTAAAAATGGCCATTTTGGGTTGTTTTTTACAATGAATTAAGAGCAAAAGTATGAATATCATCATACCGGTAAGTCTACGGTTGCAACAATAGAGCAACAATAACAACAATCACATTCATTTTGATGAACAAAGCAGAAATGTGTTTTTCACGAGTGACAACAGTGTTGGGAATGCTCTGCCTTGGTACAATTCACAATTTCATAGAAGAAGAAGAAGGAGGACTGAGATGTTGTGATGTCATTTCCTGTAAGTACATAAGGCAGTGCACGATTTGAGACAACACTCCCCCGTCAAATTTTACGCACTATGCAAGTAAGTACGTAGTGTACGAAGTGCACTTCAGTTAGTACACTAACGGAAGTGCGCGATTTGAGACACACTATCACTGTCACTATCTTCATTCATATTAAATGATATCCAGCTACAAACAAGCCTGAAAATTCTGAAGTCCCGAGCGTGGTTTCTATGGAGATGATGCACCGTCTCATCTCATTGGTCAGAACGCTGCAGACAGGAGACTCTCAGGACAGACAGAAGTTTATACTCGTCTCAACACCAATCTTTGCTCTGAACTGGACTTAAAGCCGCCAACGCCTGCACAACATATCACACCTGTCTGTCTGTCTCTAACACATGCTGCACCTTGCATCTACCTGTCTGTCTCTCTGTAGCCAGGTAACTCCAGTACGGACCTGTCTCGCTCTGGGCTGTACTCTGGGCCCGTTGACCCCGCCCAGTGGGTGGGGCTTCAGAAGACGGACGGGAAGCTGCTCGACTACCTGCGGGTGAGAGGCAACAATAACGATCATCTTCATGGATTCATGTGGAGATTAATGTATTGGCTGACAGCTAACCCAGTAATCTTGGCAGCTGTAGTCACATGACAACACAGATAATATAGCATCATGCTAACCTTTCTCTGCAGTCTAACCTGACGATGCTAGCGCTGTTAGCCTTCGAGGTAACCGTCTACAGACACCAGGAGCTTTACCGTCTCCGCCGTAACCAAGTCCCGCCCCCAACCAGAACGCTGTTTCATGACATCACTAGGCGCCACCTGGACGACGGCGTGCTGAGCTGCATTAAGTACTTCCTCAACTACTTCTTCTACAAGTTTGGACTGGAGGTGAGACTCTCGTTAGCATAGCAACAAGCTAGTCTGACTCCGTTAGTAACTCAGTTCACGTCAACAGTACACGCCGAAATCTTTAATCTGGTGGAAACTACCATCTGGAAGGGCTCAAAATCCTGTTCTTTCTCCATTTTTTGGGTCTTTAGCTGCTTTTTAATAATCGTTGATTTAGTTAAAATGTGAGTTACTCAAAACGGGAAGTCTCTCTTTAGATAAAGTTTCAAATCACACAATGCACACGTCACCCAAAGAACTTGTGGTATCTTGTGATTATTGGGGTTATTTTGGGAGCCCTAGTTTTAGGAGGAAGAACGATGAATGGTGCAGTGGCACCGCCAGACTAGCAACGAGCTAAGCTCTTCCCGTATGCTCCTCCTCAGACTTGCTTCCTGTTGGCCGTGAACGTGATTGGTCAGCGGATGGATTTGTTTGCTGTAGGCCACGCCTTCGGCCTCATTAGCGTCCTATCACAGCGCGACAGGAAGCACATTGCCACTGTGTGGCCCAAGTACTGCTACTTCCTGTCGGGGCTGCTGTGTTTCCAGTACCTGCTGTGCATCGGATTCCCTCCGGCTGCCTGTAAAGGTACCAACTCACCTGGAGACACTAGGTCTTTGTGCTAAGCTAGGCTAACAGTCTCCTCTGCTTAAAGTCATTGTGCTAAGCTAGGCTAACAGTCTCCTCTGCTTAAAGTCATTGTACCTGCATATTGTTTTTCATTATTGACTAAATCACAACATGTTGGGTTCAAACAGCCATTCTGTTATGGATGAGAGAGATTGGTTGTGTTTTCAGATTATCCCTGGAGACCTCCCAACTCCAACATGGACTCCAACGTGGTGAAGTGGCTCTTCCTCCCTGATTA
The DNA here is from genome assembly GCF_008315115.2 of Sander lucioperca. Taxonomy (NCBI): domain Eukaryota; kingdom Metazoa; phylum Chordata; class Actinopteri; order Perciformes; family Percidae; genus Sander; species Sander lucioperca. The sequence continues at coordinate 4,376,942 of NC_050195.1, read as the reverse complement.
CCTGACCCCCCCGAACCCCCTCTTCCTCCTCTGTAAGATCATCACAAACACAAGGACATTTAAACATTTGACTTTATTAGAATAGAAACTGACAGAAGAACAGTCATCACAGCTGATGATCAGAATGATACTCCATTTTCTTTTGGTATTAAATTCACAGAATCTTCACGTAAAGCCAAAATATTTAATTCCAAATTGAATTAGAACACAAAGAATTTGGATGAAGAAAAACAATTCAAGATTAAACTGAAAACATGAGAACGTAAGATCAAATCATGAGATCCTTCCGATCCACAATCTGGTTTTAAACAAAAGTTCTGAAATGGGGGGGTGATGGCCCAGTGGATATGACACATGCCTTTGGTGTGGGAGATGTGGGTTTGATTCCCACTGTGATCCATCAACCAATGTGTCCCTGAGCAAGGCACTTAACCTCTAGTTGCTCCAGAGCTGTGTGGGCTCTGATATATATAGAAACTGTAAGTCGTTTTGGATAAAAGCCTCAGCTAAATGACATGTAATGTAAAAATGTTTTTTTTTTTTAGGATTTGACCCAAATTCTGAATTTATTTGAAAATTGGAGGTTAAAAGCTCTGTCTCACTAGTTGGATGTGAACATGTGGTGCAAGAGTAATATAAATATAATTATAAATATAAATTTAAATATAAATATAAATATAAATATAAATATAAATATAAATATACATTTAAATATAAATATAAATATAAATTTAAATATAAATATACATTTAAATATGAATATAAATTCAAATATAAATATAAAAATAAATAAAAAAATAATGATATATAATTTAATATATAAATAATAATAAAATAATTAAAGCTGCAAGCAGCGTTGGACGGGCCCTCGCGCCTCTGCGCGTGTCGGGGTTACTGGCGGACGCCACTCCTTGTGACCGTGCATTTGTGCGGCACTCAGACACTGCAAATGGTCACCAATGAAAAGGGAACTTCCTGCTGAGTTCAATGACACCTCACACAAGACTCTACGTCGTACAGTTCATTAGCTGTGAAAGGGGGCGTGGCTAAATTATAGGGGTCGGGGCAAACCTTTACCAATTAAAAAGAAAGTCTCTGCTGAGTTCATTGACACCTCACACAAGGCTCTACCTTAAACGGTTCAAATGTTATGGAAGGTGGCGTGGCCTGAGTAAGTGGGCGTGGTTATATTATAGGGGGCGGCTCATTATCACATGTCGACCACACATTATAAGTTTTATGTAAATCGGATGATGTTTGTCATATAAGGCGCATTTCATGTTGCCAGCGGGGGGCGCTATGACTAAAAGTCAAATATGGCCTGTAGGTGTCCTCAGGCCTGGACCCTTGTCAATCGTGAGAAATTTCGGGCAGATACAACAACGTACACTCAAGTTACAACAATTTATTTGTTCATCGCTCAACACTCAAAATGGCCGCCACGCCACGCCCACACCGTCTGACGAAAAGTTTTTCTTTTAATAACTTTTCATCTTTAAGGTGTTGGGATGATAGAGACCAAATTTGAAGTCCGCCAGATGAAATCTCTAGGAGGACTTCGTTAAAGTATAGCACCTTGACTTTTAGGCCTACTTCCTGTTGCCACTAGGGGGCGCTATGACTTTAAGTCAATTTTATCCGGTAAATGTCCTCAGAGTTGGAGTGTTATGAATCATTTCGAGCCAATTGGGCAATGTACAGTGAAGTTACACCCACTTCCTGTTTCGAAGGCGAAACGCACAAAATGGCCGTCCCGCCATGACCACGCCCTATGACGAAAAGTTTTTCTTTTAATAACTCTTCATCTTTAACGTCTTACGACGATTGAAGTTGATCGGATGAAATCTCTAGGAGGAGTTCGTTAAAGTACGACGTGGAAATGGGCAAAATCACACTAATTTCGAACTTTGAAATCAAAATGGCGGACTTCCTGTTGGGTTTAGGGTATGGCTCCAATGACGTTTTTTGTACATCTTGACATGTTACATATGGATACCAACTTTCGTGAGTCTACGTTAAACGCACTGCAGGGGCTCAATTTATTTAACTTTGTAGGGGGCGCCAGCGAGACATTTTTGCGCGCCTATTCTCGAAACCTTTAAAATACGTAGATTTTCACCAGACTTGATGCGACCGCCAATTTTGGTGAGTTTTTGAATATGTTAAGCCCCTCAAAAAGCCAATTTATTTGGTGTAATAATAATAATAATTCCTTCAGTTTCAATAGGGCCTTCGCTGGTGTCGGCGCTCGGGCCCTAAATATTGTGCTTACCATAGACAGTATATAAGAATGGACCAACAGATCCCGTTGCTCTGCACGGAGACCAGTGAAGGATATTAGAAGCACTTTTCCAGTGATGGCTGAGCGTTACTGAGCAGCCTCCAACTGAGCTTGAAGACGTAGATGTGACGTGAGCAACCTGTCTGAAAGTTGGAAGTCTTCTGGTAGCTGTGCCAAGAGAAATCTCAATCATTCCCAATCTAGCAGAGACGGAGAGCGTAGGTATATGTAAGGAGATAACATAGACACAGGCTAATTATTGATCACTAAAATGATAGTTAACATTAGTAATTACACTTAACACTAGAAGTGCCGGAATTTCATAACTACTAGAACTGCCGTGAGCGGTCATTTTGACCGCCAGATTCCAAACTCTATAATCTCTCATGATAAATACCTAATTGCATATTGTATAATGTATTGTGTTAGGATATCTTTAGAAAAACGTAATAACACCGAAATGTACATTTTTACGAGTTTAATTATACATTTGAGTAGTAATACGTGTTTCAATAATTCATATCATGGCATAGTAAACCGTAATTATTTCATACATTCATATCCCGAAAAATACAGTGTGGAAATTCATTCAACTTAACTCATAACAGCCAAATAACAATTATAAGTATCTTATTTGAACATTTAGCTATAACCTAACCTGGCACTGCCTCTGTTTTGGCGTCTGCTGCGGTGTCAGCGCTGCTCGGACCGTGCGCCGCTGCCCTTTTTTCCTCCATAATCTCCGCTCTCAGCTCCTCTGCCAGTTGCTGCATAAACTTCCTCCATGATTCCAGCCAGTTCGAGGATGTATAAAGTTATATGAACATGTAAACAACCACCGGCCATCTACGTGTTCCGCGCCTTTCACAGAGCGAGCGCCCGGTGTTTGCCTTCTGATTCAGAACAGAGTGCCTCCACGCCGTAGTAGCCTACGTTACCATCTCTGGCTTTGCCTTTGGCCCATCGGTGATGCCCACACTTGTTACTCGAGACCGCTAGTTACGTTGCTCTGACAGAGACTATGGTAGTTACTAAGCAACCAAGATGCATCTTCAACCGCGCGAAAAATTAAAAACAATATCGCGAAAATCCGAGCGGTCAATATGACCGTGTATGGCCGAAATAGGTAAAAGTGACTGTATTTTCTTTGCCTTTTGTGTAATGTATATAAAAACAATTTTAAATTAAAATACAGACTATTTTAGGAAAAGTCAGGCAGCAGCAGGGTTGTATTTTTTTATTCAGCAAAGTTATTACACATATAAATTTCAAAACGGTCAAAATGACCGTTATGGCCGTTCTAGTGTTAAACAGCTAATGGAAGTCCAAACTGCCTGAGAGCTTCTCCTGTACTATACGGTAATTCCTCTACTATGAGACAGTAAGTCTCGTGGTTATGACCCAATCGTTAGCCTATTTTTATAAAAATGTCTGCTACGGAGCCATAACGTGAGCTACAAGGTAATGGAGCCTTTTATACATTGTCGTGTTTCTTTAGAAATAAACAATGGACAAATAGAGTCTTTAAACTCTTCAGATGTAAAGTTATTCTCTGTCAGAGTGACGTCAAAATGAATGGCAGTCAATGGGATGCTAACGGGGGGTGATGGCTTGGTAGCATCAAAATGGCGCCATAGGAGGTTAGAGCTCTGAAGCGAAGCTTACCCCCTTTGGTGCTTCCTGGTCTTTCAGACGACTTCCTGCTGCTGCTCGGCGCCGCGCTCCAGCGGCAGGTGTTTGAGGAGGAGAGCCAGCCGGAGGTTCAGATCCTCGCTGGAGACAACTTGGAGCTGGACCAAGACGACGGACACGTCTCTGATCCAATCAGACGGCTCCGTGTCAACACAGGCCCCGACTTCATGCTCTGCAGGTAAACTGTCTGTCTGTCTGTCTGTCTTTCTGACTGCCTGTCTGACTGTCTACTTGTCTGTCTGTCTGTCTCTCTGACTGCCTGTCTGTCTCTCTGTGTGTCTGTCTGCCTGTCTGTCTCTCTGTCTGGCTACCTGTCTATCTGTCTGACTGCCTGACTGCCTGTCTGTCTGTCTGTCTGTCTGACGGCCTGTCTGTCTGTCTACCTGTCTTTCTCTGTGACTGCCTGTCTGTCTACCTGTCTGTCTCTCTGACTGCCTGTCTGCCTCTCTGTCTCTCTGTGTGTGCAGGTCTTACTTGGACATGATGAAGCTGATAATCTTCAGCTACATGTTCTGGTTCGTCCTCACCATCATCTTCATCACCGGGACAACCAGGTCAGTGGGCGGAGCCACAGATTCCTAAAAAATAATAACAGATAACCTGTAGAACCTGAATATTTAATTTAATTTAGAAACCTCTGACAGAACCAGACTCTTGGTGGGCGGATATCTGCCGCTATACAGATATACAGATATACAGATATACGGAGATACAGATATACAGATATACTGATATAGAGATATACAGATATACTGATATACTGATATACTGATATACAGATATACTGATATAGAGATATACTGATATACTGATATACTGATATAGAGATATACTGATATACAGATATACTGATATACAGATATACTGATATACAGATATACAGATATACTGATATAATGATATACAGATATACTGATATACAGATATACTGATATACAGATATACAGATATACTGATATACAGACATACAGATATACAGATATACAGACATACAGACATACAGATATATACAGAGATAAAGATATACAGATATACTGATATACTGATATACAGATATACTGATATACTGATATACTGATATACAGATATACAGATATACTGATATACTGATATACAGATATACTGATATACTGATATACAGATATACAGATATACTGATATACTGATATACAGATAACAGATATACTGATATACTGATATACAGATATACTGATATACAGATATACTGATATACAGATATACAGCTATACTGATATACAGATAACAGATATACTGATATACTGATATACAGATATACAGCTATACTGATATACAGATAACAGATATACTGATATACTGATATACTGATATACAGCTATACTGATATACAGAGACAGTGAACACCCAGCTGTGAGCGCTCTGCCTTTTTATTACGAGTTTACAGACACGTCTCTGATGATTGGCTATCACCTGTGACACAGCCAATAAATGAGAGACACACCCACCAAACCAGATACAACATATCTCAAAGTATGTTGCACACCGTTTCACACCGTTCACCAAGAAAACCTCAGGGACTGTTCGTTATTTATTTCAGGGGCCACCGGAGGAGTTTTGGGACCTTTAGGCTAAAAAGCCTTGACCCTCTCCTCGCCAGTAATCATTTTTCTATGACCCTCCAAAATGATTTGGAAAAGAGGCATGACCCTCCCCAGCAATTTATTGATGCCTTATGTGCTAGCTTGCGCTTAGCAAAGATGTCCAGATGCCATTTGATTTTTACAGACATGGCATACACGAGTTAACCTCTGTTCTCTGATCTTACACAGCACACTCCTCTGTTATGGTGTGGGGGCCATTTCAGTAGATTTACTCACTAACATTGTTATGGAAACGCAATAAGCATGGAAACTAAATGCACACTTCCTGCATTACTGCATTACTTCAGATACTAAGTTACTCATCTAGTAAACTAATATTCATATGAAATAAAATAATAAAATATTGAGACCGTTCAGCAAAGGACTCTGGGAAATAACAATTCAACACTGGTTGCTATGGACTCGTCACTAGGCTTCCTCAGTCATTGTATATTTTAGCACATAGGTAAAGCTGCCGAAGCTGAACATTATATTCCAAAATTTTTAAAGCAGATTTTAAATTACATTGTAACAATTCAACAATTCGCCCTCATGACATCCAATCACGGCGCGGCTGTCTTGGAACGCAGACAGACGGTGGCGGGACGCCCCAACACTTAAATTCAACCAAAATGTAACAGTGACCAATCAGTGTTGGACCTCCAGTCTGTTGAGATGATCTCCAAATGCAGAAACGAAGAGCAGTCACACCATAAAACGTTAAGACACATTAAGAAAAAAGATCCGTATTTTGCCGTAATCCAATGACACGAAAAAGAAGTAATTCACTTCATTAGCTCCACAAAAAGGGTCACGGTGTATCCAGCAAGGCCGATACGGGCGTCCCATTCACCAGCCAGCTCCAGACAGATGAACGATACGGGCGTCCCATTCACCAGCCAGCTCCAGACAGATGAACAATACGGGCGTCCCATTCACCATCCAGCTGCAGACAGATGAACGATACGGGCGTCCCATTCACCATCCAGCTGCAGACAGATGAACGAGTCCTCTCCACTTCGCCGTTTAAACAAAGTGGAATAAACGTATAAAAGTCCAAATCTACACAAAACCTGCAATCAATTAGTAAGCTGACATCATATATATATATATATATATATATATATATATATATATATATATAGACCATAGACAGTATTTAAGGGTCAGACCCATCTGGTAGTGGGGGCCGAGACTGGTGCTACATGGAAAAATATGCACCAAACAAGCCACTTTGAAATGCTGCTGTTTTCATGAATACAAAAGTTGGGTGACCCCAAGACTAAAAAATGTTGTGTGACCCTCCCCTCAACGAAGAATAAAAAGATATAACCCTCCCCTATTTTCCTCCGGTGGTCCATTCCATGGTCCCTAAGCAATACGGTGCACACCGGTTTGAGATTGATCGTGCCCCTGGGGTTTCTACTTCCTGTTCCAGGATCAGTATCTTCTGTATGGGTTACCTGGTGGCATGTTTCTACTTCCTGTTGGTGGGCGGAGACCTGCTGCTGAAACCAATCAGATCCATCCTGCTGTACTGGGACTGTCTGATTGGCTACAACGTGTTCGTCATCACCATGAAAAACATTCTGTCGGTAAGATGCATCATCATGTAATCAGTCACATGGTCAAAAACTGTCTCTCTGTATCCACCTGTTTGTCTCTCTGTCTCCACCTGTCTGTCTCTCTGTCTCCACCTGTCTGTCTCTCTTACTCCACCTGTCTGTCTCCCTGTCTCCACCTGTCTGTTTCTCTGTCTCCACCTGTCTGTCTCTCTGTCTCCACCTGTCTGTCTCTCTGCCTCTACCTGTCTGTCTGTCTCTCTGTCTCCACCTGTCTGTCTCTCTGTCTCTACCTGTTTGTCTCTCTGACTCCCCCTGTCTGTCTCTCTGTCTGTGTGTTTAGATCCTGGCGTGTGGTTTCATTAAGTCCTTGGTGTTGAACCACTGTTGGCTGATTCAGCTCTTCAGTCTGGCCTGCACCATCAAAGGATACACCAAACGTAAGTCAGTCGGAGCCCTCCAGGCTCATTGAAGTTTAAACGTAAACTTGTCTGTCTGTCTGTCTGTCTGTCTGTCTGTCTGTTGTTTAAATGTCGTGTCACTTCCTGCAGCGGAGCAGCAAAGCAGTAAACAGTGTGAGTTGCCGAGCGACGAGGCTGGCATAATCTGGGACGGCGTCTGTTTCTGCTTCCTGTTGCTGCAGAGGAGAGTCTTCAGGAGTCAGTACTTCCTGTATGTGGTCCTGGATCTTCAAAATACACAATTACTGGCTTCCAGGTACACACTCACTCATAAACACACATTAAAACACACACACAGTCACATGATGCTAAGGTGTGTGTGTGTGTGTGCGCTTGTGTGTGTGTCTGCATGTGTGTGCATGTGTGTGTGTGCATGTGTGTGTGCGTGCGTGCATGTGTGTGTGTCTGTGTGTGTGTGCGTGTGTCTCTGTGTGTGTGTGTATGTGTGTGTGCGCGTGTGCGTGTGCATGTGTGCATGTGTGTGTGTGTGTGTGTGCATGTGTGTGTGCGTGTGTGCATGTGTGTGTGTCTGTGTGTGTGTGTGCGTGTGTCTCTGTGTGTGTGTGCGTGTGTCTCTGTGTGTGTGTGTGCGTGTGTATGTATGTATGTATGTGTGCATGTGCGCGTGCGTGTTTGTTTGTGTGTGTGTGTGTGTGTGTGTGTGTGTGTGTGTGTGTGTGTGTGTGTGTGTGTAATGCAGGGGTGCGGAGCTCTTCGAGGCGTCCACAGTGAAAGCTGTCAGGGCGAGACTGGAGGTGGAGAAGACGTCCATGGACCTGCTGAAGAGACAGTAAAGATGTTTTCTCAAATGAACTTCCAACATAGTCTGGAGTTCCTCTTCCTCTAACACTAACCCTAACTTCCAACATAGTCTGGAGTTCCTCTTCCTCACATGCTCACCAACAGGAGATTGTCCATGTCAGACGCGTTCTCACTTCCTGGAAATCCTCCATTTGGTTTGGGTGAGGGGTGGAGCGCTCACGGAGCCGTTACTAATGTGGTCATAAACAACCGAGTCTCTTCTGAGTCTGTATGATGATTTCTGTGTCATATCTTACAGACAGAAGCTCCTGAATCTTGTCGTCTCTCCAGTGAGACATTTTCGTTGGCGTCTGCGTGTAAATTACCCTTCTTCTTCACCCTTTGATATTTGTATTCTAACGGTTTGGAGCCAGCCGCCTGATAAAAATGTCATCAACACACCCACTCCCTCGCTGTGAATTTTCACACTTTGGGCACAGTCAGACATTACATAGACTTTTTACTCAGGAGCTGGCAGGGTACAGACCGCCTAATGTCCGATCCAACTGATTTAGACATCTGCGTTCTCACTTAACTGCAGTGCATGATGGGTGATAACACAGCTGCAGTCAAAGTCAGTCGAGTCCGGACAGTTCTAAAAGTCATGACTAAGTTTAGATAGAGAGATGAGTATGAGTCAGAATGCCCACGAGACCAGACAAGTGTGAACAGTCAGTCGCAACAGTAATCATTATATGTTTCACAGAAACTTCTGCAGGTTCTCCTGGACTAACACCTTGACTCACTCTAACAGCTCACTTTAAGGAGTCTCCGTTCAATATCTGTCCCTCCAATATAAGATAACCAGCACTTCTTTAAATCTTATTTTCACAAACATATCATCTTATCATCAGACAACACAAAACCAGTCCAAGCTCTGGCAAGCCCTGACGACTTTGAGTCAACACAAGAGACAGAAACAAGTCTGAGTCAGAAACTGAATTAATGACATATCTGAGTCAGGATTTAGACAGGTCCACGATAATATCAAAACTCGATCAAGAGATATGCCAAGACCAAGATAGGACTTACAGACACCCTGACCCAGATATGATAGGCCAAGACCAAGATAGGACTCAGACACCTTGACCCAGATATGATAGGCCAAGACCAAGATAGGACTTACAGACACCCTGACCCAGATATGATAGGCCAAGACCAAGATAGGACTCAGACACCCTGACCCAGATATGATAGGCCAAGACCAAGATAGGACTCAGACACCCTGACCCAGATATGATAGGCCAAGACCAAGATAGGACTCAGACACCCTGACCCAGATATGATAGGCCAAGACCAAGATAGGACCCACAGACACCCTGACCCAGATATGATAGGCCAAGACCAAGATAGGACTCAGACACCCTGACCCAGATATGATAGGCCAAGACCAAGATAGGACTTACAGACACCCTGACCCAGATATGATAGGCCAAGACCAAGATAGGACTCAGACACCCTGACCCAGATATGATAGGCCAAGACCAAGATAGGACTTACAGACACCCTGACCCAGATATGATAGGCCAAGACCAAGATAGGACCCACAGACACCCTGACCCAGATATGATAGGCCAAGACCAAGATAGGACCCACAGACACCCTGACCCAGATATGATAGGCCAAGACCAAGATAGGACTCAGACACCCTGTCCCAGATATGATAGGCCAAGACCAAGATAGGACCCACAGACACCCTGACCCAGATATGATATGCCAAGACCAAGATAGGACTCAGACACCCTGACCCAGATATGATAGGCCAAGACCAAGATAGAACCCACAGACACCCTGACCCAGATATGATAGGCTAAGACCAAGATAGGACTCACAGACACCCTGACCCAGATATGATAGGCCAAGATCAAGATAGGACTTAGAGACACCCTGACCCAGATATGATAGGCCAAGATCAAGATAGGACCCACAGACACCCTGACCCACATATGATAGGCCAAGACCAAGATAGGACTCACAGACACCCTGACCCAGATATGATAGGCCAAGACCAAGATAGGACCCACAGACACCCTGACCCATATATGATAGGCCAAGACCAAGATGGGACTCAGACACCCTGACCCAGATATGATAGGCCAAGACCAAGATAGGACCCACAGACGCCCTGACCCAGATATGATAGGCCAAGACCAAGATAGGACTTACAGACACCCTGACCCAGATATGATAGGCCAAGACCAAGATAGGACTCAGACACCCTGACCCATATATGATAGGCCAAGACCAAGATAGGACTCAGACACCCTGACCCAGATATGATAGGCCAAGACCAAGATTGGACTTACAGACACCCTGACCCAGATATGATAGGCCAAGACCAAGATAGGACTCAGACACCCTGACCCAGATATGATAGGCCAAGACCAAGATAGGACTTACAGACACCCTGACCCAGATATGATAGGCCAAGACCAAGATAGGACCCACAGACACCCTGACCCAGATATGATATGCCAAGACCAAGATAGGACTCACAGACACCCTGACCCAGATATGATAGGCCAAGACCAAGATAGGACCCACAGACACCCTGACCCAGATATGATAGGCCAAGACCAAGATAGGACTCAGACACCCTGACCCAGATATGATAGGCCAAGACCAAGATAGGACTTACAGACACCCTGACCCAGATATGATAGGCCAAGACCAAGATAGGACTTACAGACACCCTGACCCATATATGATAGGCCAAGACCAAGATAGGACTTACAGGACTTACAGACACCCTGACCCAGATATGATAGGCCAAGACCAAGATAGGACTTACAGACACCCTGACCCAGATATGATAGGCCAAGACCAAGATAGGACTTACAGACACCCTGACCCAGATATGATAGGCCAAGACCAAGATAGGACTCAGACACCCTGACCCATATATGATAGGCCAAGACCAAGATAGGACCCACAGACACCCTGACCCAGATATTTAATTTAAACATCAGGTGCTGAGTTGCTGCTTCACACAGTTAAACAAATGTCCAACCTGGACCAGATGTTGATGGAAACACCTGTGGTTGTCCTGATACACCTTTGAACCACTTCCTGTCTCTCTGTGTCTGACCTGTGAACCACTTCCTGTCTCTGTGTGTCTGACCTGTGATCTACTTCCTGTTCCTGTTTCTTTCAGGATGGAGAGAATTAAATACAGACAGCAGAAGTTCCGCAGAGGAAAAGAAAAAATGTTGAGTTTGACCCAAGACAGCTTCCACACTGATGGTCTGTAAACAAATATCTGTTGTCATGGTAACAGTGTGGAATATGTAGTGTCAGTCGCAGTATGACTAAATGTTATTTTCTGTTTTTAGGTCCGGAAACCAAGAAGGGTCAGCAACGAAAAAAGTGGTGGAGACCCTGGGTAAACCACACCTCCAGTGAGTCCAACCTACCTGCCTGTCGGTCTGTCTGACCTGTCTGTCTGTCTGTCTGTCTGACCTGTCTGTCTTTCTGCAGTGGTGAGGAGTGGTGACTACTACCTGTTTGAGACAGACAGTGAGGAAGAGGAGGAGAAGGAGGAAGAAGAGGAGAAGGAGGAGGAACTACCTGACAAATCAGCCTTCCAGGTGAGAAGAAGCATGTAAAGGTGTCAGAAGATCTAAATTACAACAATGTTCTGAGTACATTTAAGTATAAAATAGTCAAACCGACTGTCTTTCTGTCTGTCTGTCTGTGTCTGTCTGTCTGTCTCTCTGTCTCTCTGTGTGTCTGTCTGTCTGTCTCTCTGTCTGTATTTGTCAGTTTGTTTATCATGCCTGGATAACAGACTCCAGAACAGCAATGAGAGCTCGCAGCAACCAGAAGAAACAGTGGAAGAAAAACTCCTCTAAACGAAGGAGTAGGAAGAAGGAGAAGAGAGAAGGTGAGAAGGAAGAGAACCGAGGATTAATAGACAGGAAGAAAGGGTTAGTGGTTAGTTCAAACATGGACAGATTAAAACCTCTATCAGTGTTTTGGGACTCCAGATGACAGTTCTTCTTAATGATATGATCACAACCCAACATACACATTTAAAAAAAGAAGCCAAACGGTCCAAAGTTTTGTTATCCAGAGATAGTAAATGTAAAGTTAGGTGTCATCTGCATATGGGTTTAACCGTTAACAGCCTCCACCTCTCCGGCAGCGGGAGTTATAGAAGTGACGGAGGAGACCGAGGAGGATGAAGAAGAGGAGGAGAAAGAGGAGGGACCAGGTAGGAGGTTATCATAGTATTCAGCATTTCACTCACACATACAAGTGTAGATTGTCTGTTCGAAAAAAGGGTCACATTCTTACATCACTTCCTGCGTCTGTTCTTTCACACTTGCAAGTAGCCAATACTTTGTATTCCTGGGGTCTCATTTATAAAACTGTGCGTAGGATCCTTACTATAAGTGTACGTACGCCCAAAAGCCCAAAATGGCATACGGCAAAAAAAAGGTCAGATTTATAAAACCGTGTTTACACACACCTGTAAGCAATGTTCCCTTTATAAATCAGAGATTACCTACAAGTGTGCGTATGTGAATCCGCCTCTTATCCCGCCCTGTACATGCCCATTTTTAACCCTAAATAGTCAATGCAGAGCACCTCATGAATGCTGATCAGTATATGAATGACCTGGCAGTTGTTACACCAAATCATGATGACTGGCAGAGAAACAACAATAAACTTCTCAGACATTCAGGAATTGCTGCAAATTGAATTATAATTTCGGCCTGTTCTTGCACAGTGTAGGGAAACCTGATCTATAACTACATGTATTAATAATATGTCCAAAATGGCAGGCATTACGGCACTCGGGGACAGCTTCGATATACCAGACCTATATAATAAGATTTAATAGAACTATATATTATATCCAAACAAGCCTTAGTGATAAAGTTGAAGATTATATATAATATTTATAAAAAAAAAAAAACACTTAGCTGTCTGACATTTCCCTCTGGAAACAGCCGGTTTCCCCCAGAGTGGTGAGGACCTGTATTTGGACCGGGATGGACCAGGATGGACCGGTTCCGGCGCGTTGTCCTCTCTACTGGACCCAATTCAGTACATAGATCCAAGAGCTCAGCTTTAGGGAATCTAAATCGTCATATTAGCCAGTCATCGTCATGGTCCCTGAAGTCTCTTTCTCTCCTGATTCTTCCGTTAGCGTAGTCCTCCTGCAGGGCCAGCAGTGCCATCATGCAGCATTATGCACGGGGTCATCGCAGTATATATGTTTACAACAATTTGTGATTGTTGCCAACACAGCATCAACTAGTGGTATCCCCTACCCCTAGATACAATTTGAAGATGAAAGAAAGTTTAATAGGCAAACACACTGTTCTTCATGCAGGTTTAGTTATGAACAGTCTTAAAGTGCGGACTGATAACGAGGACATTAAGGGTAACGATTGTGCGAGAACTTAACGGCTGTATTTCCAGACTTTGACATTTGATGATATATGCTCAGTATTAAAGACAGATATTTAGTTATGTACACTGTGTTCTGTCGTTATCTCATTAGATAGGGGTATTTGATGCTATCCTGTAATCCATGCAGCCGGGCCATCTCCTCCTGCGCTCCGTAGCGGACAATATGACGGCGAGACAGCGCCGATTAAATATTAAGAACACATTTTTATGTAAGATTTGAGTTGGAGGTGTTTATGGAACAATTATCACTCAGTACAAGCGCAAATAACACTGCTGGATTTAATCTTCATGGTAATGTGGATGATATGGAGTGAAAAAATGTGCATGAGGCATCAATACTTGAAAATATTACGAGTAATCGTTATTCCCATTTACTTTCTGCAGTCTGACTTCAGTTCACCACCTCACCATCTGCGTCACCAATTCCTATTTTGTCTCCAAAATGTGCCTACGCATGGGTCAGAGTTTGCGTTTAGGGCAGCACATTCTCCCGTCAAGTTAGTTTTTTATAAATCACAACCTTTGCGTGGGAAGTGGAGTACGCACATTTTCAGCCCCGTTTTGTGCGTACGCCACGTTTATAAATGAGACCCCAGGTGTTTTCACTGCAGCAGCTGATATAAGAAACTAAAACCTCTGTGATTTTAACAAAGTAATATAACGATTATATGCTTTGTAAGAACAGAAACAACTACAACTGTCTTGAAGCATGAGCACTCACTTCATCATGACTGGGTTTCATTCATATCCATAAAATTAACTATTTAATGAACATCTTTATTTAAACATATGGAGCGAGTCACATGACATAATGTTGAGGAAGTCTCTGTTCAACAGCTGGATTTTTTATTAGTATTAATAATGCAATTAAACCTAAACTTTTATTACAAAGGTTTAAAAGTCTCAAACTAAATTCATTAGTAAAATAAATGTAAGCGTAGAAGCACCTTCACTGTCTCTTTGAAAACGTGGCAGGTGTCATCAGGTGATGTCATGTGTTTCAGAAACGGTGTTGCGTCGTTTTTCCAACACGATGCGGTTCTGTTGGGTTCTGCTGTCGGCTCTGCTGGACTCTCTGACTACCTGGCTCAGCAGTCTGTGTCAGGAACACATCGACATCTCCACGGTCCTCCGCATTGAGCGCTGTATGCTAACGCAGCAGGCTAAGCAGGTACATGTTCAGGACTACAGCAGGAAGTGTTGGAACTACAAGATGATGGAGGAGTCCTGCGTATCATGGCTGTGTGAGTTGACTTGTTTTATATGTAATTGTTTGTTCAGGGTAATGTTCCCTCCAGAGAGGCAATCCACGTTTACTACCAAGAACAGATGATGAAAAGCTCCAGAGAGTCAGGCCTGAACTACAGTACCCATGAGGCCGAGGGGCAGACCTCAGCGGAGAGTGGAAGGGAAGAGGAAGAGGCATTGGGTTCTGATACTTGTGAAGAAGACGCAGGAGGTCAAATAGCAGATAAGAAACCAGAGGCTGAACCAGGAAGAGATTATCCAGATGAACCAGAACCAGTATCAGGAGCAGAAGGTCCAGGTGAACCAGAACCGGAACCAGAACCAGTATCAGGAGCAGAAGGTCCAGGTGAACCAGAACCGGAACCAGAACCAGTATCAGGAGCAGAAGGTCCTGATACAACAGAACCAGAACCAGTACCAGGAGCAGAAGGTCCTGATACAACAGAACCAGAACCAGAACCAGTACCAGGAGCAGAAGGTCCTGATACAACAGAACCAGAACCTGTTTCAGTCAAACCAGTTACAGGAGAGGAAACCTCGGGGGCAGTGGAGGCTCCATCCTCAGAAGTTAAACCACAGACAGCAACAGCAGAAGATGACCCAGAAGGTGAATATTGCCCAGAATGCCTAGTGACTAAAACCAGCCAAAGATGGCGACCCAAACTGTCCAGGATGGAGAGAGTTGAATGTTCGTCCTCTTCAGAGGAAGAGAGTCGTTTTCACAGGTCGGTCATTCGGGAACACAAAACATAACAAAGGTCATCTGTTCCAACAGATTATATTAATTATTTCTTTCTGTTTGAATAGTGGTGAAGACTCAAACCAGCAACTTCCTGTTGACACACAGCCGACTCAGACCAGCTCCTCCTCCCCCACCTCCCCGTCCTCCCTTCTCCTCCCCCCTTCCTACAGCCTGGCTCTGGGTCTGGACCTACAGGAGGAGGACCCTGGGGAGGGATTCAGGAGGCGGCTGCTGGTTCAGACACCGGGGGAGAGGAGTGAGTTCCTTTCCGACTCGGCCTCCACTTCCTGTCTGCTGCATTCTCGCACTCAGGAGCTGACAGCCAGCGAGCTTCTAAGGAACAGGTGAGTCACGGGCAGACCCAAACGAAATCTGAGGATTTCTTTTTCAGCTTTTAGCGGTGATCAAGAATGAAAGTCTGTGGAAATTAGCGTGTGGCCCAGGTCTCTAGTGAGTCACTGAGATCCTTACCCTGTAACCTTTGCCTACCCTTCGTTTTATATTTTAAGTAAAGCAGTATGTATTTTTTATCTGTGAAAAACTCTGTGTAAATAAATTTACTTATTTAATTACTGACTTTAACCAGCTGGTGATTCACTCTGTTTCAGGACTTTCCACAATGTGGAGCTCGAGGCATCAGACTGTTTCTATGCCAACCAACACCAGCTGCTCCAGCTATGCTACGCCCTCTACAACATCATCGCAGCCAGGTAAACTCTGCACCTCAGGTAACTCACAGGTTCCTCTGGTGTTGCTAAGATACTCAAACAGTTCTGTTATCAGGTCGGAGACGGTGTGTTACCTGGTCATCGTGTTGAACCACATGGTGTCTGCCAGCTGTCTAACGTTGGTACTTCCTGTTCTGGTGTTTCTGTGGGCCACGCTGTCCGTCCCTCGACCCAGTAAGACCTTCTGGATGACGGCCATCATCTACACTGAGGTTTACTCTGCTGCTGGCATCAGTTTAACATTTAATCTGTCAAAGGTCCAATGTTTAACAATCATTCTACCTGTTTGTGTCCTCAGGTTACCATCGTCATCAAGTATTTCTTCCAGTTTGGTTTCTTTCCATTCAACCAAAAGCTGGAGGTGGACCGCTCCAAACCGTTCCACCCCCCGAACATCCTGGGCGTGGAAAAGAAGGAAGGCTACGTCCTGTACGACCTTCTGCAGCTGCTCGCTTTGTTCTACCACCGGGCAATACTAAAGGTTAAAAACACAAAACTATATTACTACAGGGCAATACTAAAGGTTAAAAACACAAAACTATATTACTACAGGGCAATACCAAAGGTTAAAAACACAAAACTATATTACTACAGGGCAATACTAAAGGTTAAAAACACAAAACTATATTACTACAGGGCAATACTAAAGGTTAAAAACACAAAACTATATTACTACAGGGCAATACTAAAGGTTAAAAACACAAAACTATATTACTACAGGGCAATAATAAAGGTTAAAAACAAACAAAATTATATTACTACCTAGTCATACTCATGATATAAACACTATATTATATTTCTACCTAGTCATACTCATGATATAAACACTATATTATATTTCTACCTAATCATACTCATGATATAAACACTAAATTATATTTCTACCTAGTCATACTCAGTGTTGGGAGTAACGCGTTACAAAAGTAACGCAATTACAGTAATGTATTCCTTTTTGCTGTAACGCAGTAATATAACGCATTACTAATTAAATTTCGGTAATATTATACTCGTTACAATCTCAGTAACGCGAGTTACAACACATTTTAACGCAACATTTAGTGGTGCATTGGTTTTTTTAAGAATTCACCAACACCGCGACACATTTCTTCACAGGAAAAAAAAAAAGCCATATTATTTTCCTGTCGCTGTATTCGATGGTTGAGATGACTGCAGAGACAGATACATTTGCGAGATGGATATTATTTTCAGGAGTTATTACGCTGCGTTGAAGTGAGCTGTCCTGTTTCTGTTCCCGTGGTCAGAACCAGAACCAGAGATGGTACGGACAGCATGTATGTCCCAACAGGTGACGGTACGGACAGCATGTATGTCCCAACAGGTGACGGTACGGACAGCATGTATGTCCCAACAGGTGACGGTACGTCAGCGGCTGACAGATATAAACATGTCAGGAATTAATGTTGAGGCTTGCTACACGTAAATATCACTGCATTTTATCAGCCGTGGAGAGTAACTCTGCCTGTAGTGGAATGGCTTCGAATGACGACCAAAAGCGCTTGTCTTTTACTGTGACCATTTACTGTTCAATATGTTGCAGTTTTACAAACAAGAAAGTGAACAACTTGAGCCTGACGGACATGTTGCTTCTCAGTAAGCTAGCAAGAGTACCTACACAACAGACAACTTCCGTGTAGCCTACTTCAAAATAAAAGCACTTCCTGTGACGGTTCGCAGTAAAACTAAATTACTGTTAAATAAGGTTGTGTAGGCTACCTTTTCACAAATCAGCTGTAAATCAAGTACTGTAAATAATGTTAATAGTGAGTTTTAATCACACTATAATTGAACATTTCCTTTAGAGTGTTTTAACCTAAACAACATGAATTTCTTATTGAAGTGCTATAAACAAACATTTTACAACAATGCCATACTTTTAATTGAGTATTTTCATTTTCTCCTTCTTGCCTATTATACGTTTTACTTATCTATTTTGTATAGCTTTAGTTACTTTGCATATTTATATTAATTATACAAAATATGAATAATCTATGATGTATTAAAGTGGATAAAGAGGAGACTTTATTGAACCGGTGGTGAAATTCACAAGCTAGCTGCCAAATCAAACTTCCCCTGTTATTTTGGTGAAAGTAACTCAAAAGTAATGCAAAAGTAGTGTAACGCATTACAATTCAGAGACAGTAATATTGTAATATAAGTAATTACTCTCAAATGACAGTAACTAGTAATCGATAATGTATTACATTTTGGAAGTAACTTGCCCAACACTGGTCATACTCATGATATAAACACTAACTTAGTGCATAATTTTTCTTCTCCTTAGTGCCACGGACTGTGGGACCAGAATGTTGCCACGGAGACAGACACTCTCCATCACCACGACAACCAGGTTGACGCCGCCCACGGTGCTACCTCCATCGATGTGGCCGGCTCCGCCAGCACGCTGCGCCGACGCGGCCGGAGGCGGACGCGCTCCAGCTCCACCCAGCTGCGCTCTCCTGCAGGTAGATTTAAATAACGTAAACACAGCAAGGCTGTAGATAACAAGTTACAGAGGAATCTTCCACCTCATCATACAGCCAACCCACGTTATTTTGATCTATTGATTCATGTACAGGGAAACAATTTTCTACTTTATTTTGTGCTGGTCACCACGAAATTGTAATGTTACCATTTCACGAACTGCCATGCGACTGGCAGCCCAGCTGCAGCCTGCTCTGGGGGAGATGGTGACACCATGATCACGGTCTCTGGGGGAGATGGTGACACCATGATCACGGTCTCTGGGGGAGATGGTGACACCATGATCACGGTCTCTGGGGGACGCAACAACGGGGAAATTTAACGCGTTAACGTGTGTGTGTGTGTGTGTGTGTGTGTCTGTGTGTGTGTATGTCTGTGTGTGTGTGTGTGTATGTCTGTGTGTGTGTGTGTGTGTGTGTGTGTCTGTGTGTGTGTGTGTGTGTGTGTGTGTGTGTGTGTCTGTGTGTGTGTGTATGTCTGTGTGTGTGTGTGTGTGTGTGTGTGTGTGTGTGTATGTATGTGTGTGTGTGTGTGTGTGTGTATGTCTGTGTGTATGTCTGTGTGTGTGTGTGTGTGTGTGTGTGTGTGTGTGTCTGTGTGTGTGTGTCTGTGTGTGTGTGTGTGTGTGTGTGTGTGTGTGTGTGTCTGTGTGTGTGTGTGTGTGTGTGTGTATGTCTGTGTGTGTGTGTGTGTGTGTGTGTATCTGTGTGTATGTCTGTGTGTGTCTGTGTGTGTGTGTGTGTGTGTGTCTGTGTGTATGTCTGTGTGTGTGTGGGTGTGTGTGTGTGTGTGTGTGTATGTCTGTGTGTGTGTGTGTCTGTGTGTGTGTGTGTGTGTGTGTGTGTGTATGTCTGTGTGTGTGTATCTGTGTGTATGTCTGTGTGTGTCTGTGTGTGTGTGGGTGTGTGTGTGTGTGTCTGTGTGTATGTCTGTGTGTGTGTGTGTGTATGTCTGTGTGTGTGTGTGTCTGTGTGTGTGTGTGTGTGTGTGTGTGTGTGTGTGTGGGTGTGTGTGTGTGTGTGTGTGTCTGTGTGTGTGTGTGTGTGTGTGTGTGTGTGTGTATGTCTGTGTGTGTGTGTGTGTGTGTGTGTGTGTGTGTGTGTGTGTGTCTGTGTGTGTGTGTGTGTGTGTGTGTGTGTGTCTGTGTGTATGTCTGTGTGTGTGTGTGTGTGTGTGTGTGTGTGTGTGTATCTGTGTGTATGTCTGTGTGTGTCTGTGTGTGTGTGTGTGTGTGTGTGTGGGTGTGTGTGTGTGTGTGTGTGTGTCTGTGTGTGTGTGTGTGTGTGTGTGTGTGTGTGTACAGCTGCAGTGATGGCTGAGGGAGTGAGAGCAGCTCCTCTCCTCTGCTGCTGTAGTTGTGTGAATGCAGCGCTGCAGAGCCGTGTGTCTCTCTCTCTGCTGGGGGGTTATGGAGACCCCCTCAGGTCACGGTGTTCCCAATCAACAAACGTATGTGGTTCTCTTTTCTAAAACCAAATGCCTCGCAGTCTTTGAGCGCACTCACCACATTGCAGCGTAATTTCTTAATTTAATCTCCGGCTCCGTCCCGCTCCCGTTGATTTCTATTCTTGATCCGTCCCGAACACGTTACCGACAATGAAATTTACTCCCGTACCGCGGGACTCCCGCGGGAATCATGTGACCCGCGGGAGTCCCGAAAAATTGTCACCCTCTACTTTGCTGTGAAGAAAGTCTGTCTCTCTACTTGTGGCCTAGTTCCTTTCGTATTTGTATAGGATTGTCTGTTGTTAGGATTGAGCTGCACAAGTTGATCTGGATCGAGCGGTAGAACAGGGATAGGGGAAGTTTGTCACTGTGTCCTGGACCTGGAGAAGCAGTAGAAATTTGACAAATAAATGAATTATTGTGGAACTACTGTTGATGTTAACTTGTCATCTTCATGTGTTTTCAGGCAGCGTGAGTTCCAGATCTCAGCCACCCGGCAGGTTTGATCTGCTGCTAGAGAAACTCAGAGAACTTTCCATCAGAGCCAAGAAGTACTCTGTTAGCAGGTATGCTACTTCTAAAGCTAGCCATTGTCCAGTAACACTCTTGTTTTTGTGACTCTTTTATCAGATATGAACTGTACGACAATGAGGTTATTGCCTCCTAAACAAGGCAAGAGAAACCAATCTAAAAATACTTCATGATTTATACCCAACTATTGACGAATGCTGCTCTTTTTACATGACCTATACGTAGAATTTGTAATAATTCCATTAATGGTTTTATTAATTTTTTTCTACCTGCCCAGGGAATGCAGATGGAGATTATCTCGTATCTAAACATCTCTGAGATCAACGCTGATCTCACTTATTTTATGAATATAGTTGAGTTATAAATTAACATTAAAGATGTTTTTTAATTTGAAGTCTCAAATAAGACTATATGTTCATTTTATTGATTTAACTTTGAACTGGATGCTCCCAATTTATCTTCCTTTACACACGTTAACATCTTTCTCGCTAGATTTGGTGACTTTTAAAACATTTATTGATGTGATGGTTATGGACATTTCTGTTGCCTTGTTTATATATTTCTGTTGCCTTGTTTATACATTTCTGTTGCCTTGTTTATACATTTCTGTTGCCTTGTTTATACATCTCTGTATGTATCCTGTAGGTTTCTGTTTACCCTGTATTGACTGTGTTCTGTGTATTGTGTATTTCTGTTTCCTGTTTTATTTTGATAGTCTGTTTTCTGTCTTGTCATGTCCAGTTTTACTTCCTGTGTGTTTTACCACCTTTGTTGATTACCCTGTCTCTCCTAATGTGTCTCACCTGCTGTGTCACCTTCCCCTCGTTACCTCGTTACCCAGTGGATTTAGTTCCTCATTCTGCTAGTTTATATTCTGTCAGTTTGTTTCAGCCTTGTGCTTTTTTTTGTATTTTTCCCTCTGAGTTTTTCCTCGTGTTTTACAGCCTCTGTGCTGCCGTTTTTTGTTATTTAATAAATCCCTGAGCTCAAACCATCACCTGCCTGCCTGCCTGCTCTCCGCGTTTGGGTCCTATTTTCCCCTGTCTCGTAACAATTGACTTTTTTTCAAGAAATACCTAGTGACAAATCTGTTATTATGATGCAAACTAGCATTAACGACTTCAAACAGGCTTTAGCTGCTTTCTATTATACTATATATATTCCATTGATAATAGTTGGCAACACAAGTTGTTTTTCTACTGAATGTGTTAAAAAGACTAAAAGCCTTTCTGTTGTTCATGACTATGAATAATGTTAGGTTCTATAGATGAAGTTACTATTTTATGTTATAACTGTTGATGTGTTAAAGTTTGAACTCTCTCTCTGCTAGGTGCATGTCTCTTTACCATCCGGTCCTTCAGTTCTTCAGAGCTCTCGTCCAACCAGAATACAGCGCCGTCACTGATGTTTACGTCCTCATGTTCCTCGCCGACACCGTCGACTTCATCATCATCGTCTTCGGCTTCTGGGCTTTCGGAGTAAAGTTTTATTTACTGACTGCATCACATCACGTTTCACTCCAAGCTGAGACTTTATTTACCCGAATGGACTCAGTTTTATTAGTTTCATTCTGTTTAATTCTGGGTTAGGATTAGTGGGTGGCTGTAACTTGAGTGTCCATTGTCCAGTTGGATCGAAACTTTTCAGGATTCATAAGAGTCCAACCCTGAGGACAAATAAAGGCCAATATTTACTTAAAGTCATAGCGCCCCCTAGTGGCAACAGGAAGTAGGCCTAAAAGTCAAGGTGCTATACTTTAACGAACTCCTCCTAGAGATTTCATCCGATGGACTTCAAACTTGGTCTGTATCTTCTCAACACCTTAAAGATGAAAAGTTATTAAAAGAAAAACTTTTCGTCAGACGGTGTGGGCGTGGCGGCCATTTTGAGTGTTTAGCGATGAACGAGAAAGTGGCTGTAACTACAGTGTACATTGTCATATCTGTTTGAAATTTCCCACAATCAACAAGAGTCCAGGCCTGAAGACACCTACAGGCCAATGTTGACTTTTGGTCATAGCGCCCCCCGCTGGCAACAGGAGATCTGCCTTATATGACAAACATCCGATTTATATGAAACTTATAATGTGTGGTAGCCTGGTTGACACCAGACCCTTCTCAGTTGCAACTGAGAGTGGGGGGTCTAGGAAAGGTTAATTGACAGTTTGATTTGATGATTGGATAGTCCTTCAACCAATCAGACCAAAGATCTGGGTGACGCTGCGCTACGGTAGCAGTCATGTTGAATGTAAACAAAAAGCTGCTCGCTGTCGCTGCGCTATTGTCGTCGCGTAAAGCCCGCCTCAATGTGTGTGATTGGTGTAAAGCCCGCCTCAATGTGTGTGATTGGTGTAAAGCCCGCCTCAACAGTTGTGATTGGTGTAAAGCCCTCAACGGTTGTGAGTGGTGTAAAGCCCTCAACGGTTGTGAGTGGTGTAAAGCCCTCAACGGTTGTGAGTGGTGTAAAGCCCTCAACAGTTGTGAGTGGTGTAAAGCCCTCAACGGTTGTGATTGGTGTAAAGCCTCAGTGGTTGTGATTGGTATAAAACCCGCCTCAACGGTTGTGATTGGTGTAAAACCCGCCTCAACGGTTATGATTGGTGTAAAGCCCGCCTCAACGGTTATGATTGGTGTCTCGATTTTGGGGACATTGGAAATGGGTTTGAATGGGCCCTTCGCCAGACTGACTTGCAGAGCAAATCTCAAATTTGCCGGAAGTTCGTCAGGGTTTACCAGGCTAAATATGTGGTCTACATGTGATACTGAGCCACCCCCCCATACTTTAACCACGCCCACGTAATCAGGCCACGCCCCCTTTCATAACATTTGAACCGTTTAATTCTGTTTAATTCTGTTTAATTTTGTTTAATTATGTTTAATTTTGTTTAATTGTGTTTAATTGTGTTTAATTCTGTTTCGTTATGTTATTTTCTCAGAAACACTCTGCAGCTGCTGACATCACTTCCTCCCTCTCAGAAGACCAAGTTCCTGAAGCTTTCTTGGTGATGGTTCTGATCCAGTTTGGTACGTCTGTCTGTCTGTCTGTCTGTTTACCTTTCTGTGTGTGTGTGTGTGTCTGTTTACCTGTCTGTCTGTCTGTTTACCTGTCTCTGTTTACCTGTCTGTCTGTCTATTTACCTTTCTGTCTGTCCGTTTACCTCTGTACCGTCTGTTTGTTTGCTCAGATGTCTCAATGTCCCCCTGTCTGTCTGCAGGCACCATGGTGATAGACAGGGCTCTGTATTTGAGGAAGACAGTTTTGGGGAAGTTGGTCTTCCAGGTGATTTTGGTTTTTGGGATTCACTTCTGGATGTTCTTCATCCTGCCGACGGTCACTGAGAGGTAATGTAACTCACCTTCCTCTGCTGCCTTGTTAACATAATGAATCAGAGAACTGGTCATAATGTTCAATATAATAATATATCATCTCAGATACATTTAGCTTTAACTGGTCAGAAAGTAACATCAATCAGTTGTAAAGTTATATTAACATTGTCTGTCTGTCTGTCTGTCTGTCTGTCTCTCTCCAGACGTTTCAATCAGAACCTGGTGGCTCAGCTCTGGTATTTTGTGAAGTGCGTGTACTTCGGTCTGTCGGCCTATCAGATTCGATCTGGTTACCCGACTCGAGTTCTGGGAAACTTTCTGACGAAGAGCTACAACTACCTTAACCTCTTCCTGTTTCAGGGGTGAGTCCAGCTGCCAGACTTAGGCTAGCTTAGCATAAAGGCCTAGACCTACTCTATCTGGAAAGTGTCCTGAGATAACTTCTGTTGGAATTTCTGTTATAAAATTGAATTGAACTGTACTGTTAGCCTAGCTCAGCAAAAGCAACAGCTTGATTAAAAGAGAAAATACCTTTCAACATCTGAAAGCATGTGACACCAGACTCTGTTGAGAGAATGATCACTTTAACACCAAAATGTTCCCAGACATTACTCATTGAACTCTGTCTGTCTGTCTCTCGACCTGTCTGTTTCTCTGTCTCTCTCTCGACCTGTCTGTCTCTCTATTTGTCTTTCTCTCTCTCTGTCTGTCTGTCTCTCTGTCTGTCTGTCTCTCTACTTGTCTTTCTCTCTGTCTCTGTCTGTCTGTCTCTCTGTCTGTCTCTCGACTTGTCTTTCTCTCTGTCTCTCTGTCTGTCTCTCAACCTCTCGGCCTCTCTGTCTCTCTGTCTCTCGACTTGTCTTTCTCTCTGTCTGTCTCTCAACCTCCCGGCCTCTCTGTCTGTCTGTCCCTGGACCTGTCTGTCTGTAGTTTCCGTCTGGTTCCCTTCCTGACGGAGCTCAGGGCGGTGATGGACTGGGTCTGGACGGACACCACTCTGTCTCTGTCCTCCTGGATCTGTGTGGAGGACATCTATGCTCACTGCTTCGTCCTGAAGTGCTGGAGGGAATCTGAGAAGGTTTGTGTCTGTCTGTCTGTCTGTATGTGTAGGTATGTGTATGTATGTGTATGTATGTGTAGGTATGTGCATGTATGTGTAGGTATGTGTATGTATGTGTATGTATATGTAGGTATGTGTATGTATGTATATGTATGTGTATGTATATGTATGTATGTGTATGTATGTGTAGGTATGTGTATGTATATGTAGGTATGTGTATGTATGTATATGTATGTGTATGTATATGTAGGTATGTGTATGTATGTGTATGTATGTGTAGGTATGTGTATGTATGTGTAGGTATGTATGTGTATGTATGTGTATGTATATGTAGGTATGTGTATGTATGTGTATGTATGTGTAGGTATGTGTATGTATGTGTAGGTATGTGTAGGTATGTATGTGTATGTATATGTAGGTATGTGTATGTATATGTAGGTATGTGTATGTATGTGTAGGTATGTGTATGTATATGTAGGTATGTGTATGTATGTGTATGTATATGTAGGTATGTGTATGTATATGTAGGTATGTGTATGTATGTGTAGGTATGTGTATGTATGTGTATGTATATGTAGGTATGTGTATGTATATGTAGGTATGTGTATGTATGTGTATGTATGTGTAGGTATGTGTATGTATATGTAGGTATGTGTATGTATATGTAGGTATGTGTATGTATGTATGTGTCTGTATGTGTAGGTATGTGTATGAAGAGAGATAAATGCTGAGGCAAGAAGGGCCTTCAAAGCATGGGTTGAGTCAGGCAGGCATAAACATGGTCCCTTATTTGATTATAAGAAACATGCAAATGCTAAATTTAAATATGCTCTACGTTCCATTAAGAGGAATGAAAATACAATGAGGTCTGACTCTCCTGCAAGGAAGCTGCAATGTCCTATTCATTTCTGGAAAGAAATCAAAAGAATGAATAACTGTAAAACATTGTTACCAGCGAACATTGAGGGTGTCAGCGGCTCAGAGAAAATTACTCAGTTGTGGCAGAAACATTATTATGAGCTGTTTAATTGTGTTAAAAGTAACTCATTTATTGTGGGTAACATTGATAATAATGTTACCCACTCAAGAAATAAATGATGCAATTATGATGCTAAAAGATAATAAGGCATGTGGTATGGATAAGATATCTGCGGAGCACTTAAGATTTGCGAGTAGAAAACTCTGTCCCCTAATTGCTATTTGTTTTACTGGGTTGTTAGCCCGTGGTATTTTACCTGATTCTATTTTATCTGTCACATTAGTGCCTATCATCAAAGATAAAGCTGGGAAAATTAACAGCTTGGATAATTACCGGCCTATAGCTCTGGCCAGTATTTTATCCAAGGTCTTGGAGAGGATTATACTGAACAGGCTGGAGCAGTTTGTCCTGACCTCTGACAACCAGTTTGGCTTTAAACCTAAACATGGCACAGATGTGTGTATTTTTGCCTTAAAGGAGGTTCTAGATTTGTATAACAGGCATAATTCCACAATTTTTATGTGTTTTATTGATGACTCTAAAGCCTTTGATCGTGTAAATCATAAGAAGCTATTCTACAAATTGCACAACAGAGGGGCTCCCAAATATCTAGTGAGAATCTTGGCTTGGCTGTCAACTGATCACCATCTGGTGGTGAGTTGGGTCAGAGGGTGGGGGAAGACTCTGGACAGACCTGGTAAACCCAAACGGGTAGTGCGGGTGAACTGGGAACGTCTGGAGGAGGCCCCTGTCTGACAGACTTTCAACTCACACCTCCGGCGGAGCTTTTCGTGCATCCCTGTGGAGGCTGGGGGCATTGAACCCGAGTGGACAATGTTCAAAGTTTCCATTGCTGAAGCTGCGGCGGGGAGCTGTGGTCTTAGGGTCTTAGGTGCCTCAAGGGGCGGCAACCCACGAACACCGTGGTGGACACCGGTGGTCAGGGAAGCCGTCCGACTGAAGAAGGAGTCTTTCTGGGATATGTTATCCCAGGGGACTCCGGAGGCAGTTGCAAGGTACCGAAGGGCCCGAAGGGCTGCAGCCTCTGCCGTGAAAGAGGCAAAGCAGCGGGTGTGGGAGAAGTTCGGAGAAGACATGGAGAAGGACTTTCGGTCGACACCAAGGTGCTTCTGGAAAACCGTTCGCCACCTCAGGAGGGGGAAGCGGGGAACCATCCAAGCTGTGTACAGTAAGGATGGGATGCTGCTGACCTCAACTGAGGAGGTAATAGGGCGGTGGAAGGAGCACTTTGAGGAACTCCTAAATCCGACTAATACGCCCTCTATGGTAGAGGCAGAGCTGGAGGATGATGAGGGGATTGTCGTCAATTTCCCTGGTGGAAGTTGCTGAGGTAGTTAAACAACTCCACAGTGGCAAAGCCCCAGGGATTGATGAGATCCGTCCAGAAATGCTTAAAGCTCTGGGTGTGGAGGGGTTGTCTTGGTTGACACGCCTCTTTAACATTGCGTGGAAGTCGGGGACGGTGCCTAAGGAGTGGCAGACCGGGGTGGTGGTTCCCCTTTTCAAAAAGGGGGACCAGAGGGTGTGTGCCAATTACAGGGGTATCACACTTCTCAGCCTCCCCGGTAAAGTCTACTCCAAGGTGCTGGAAAGTAGGGTTCGGTCGATAGTCGAACCTCAGGTTGAAGAGGAACAATGCGGATTCCGTCCTGGTCGTGGAACAACGGACCAGATCTTTACTCTCGCAAGGATCCTGGAGGGAGCCTGGGAGTATGCCCAACCGGTCTACATGTGCTTTGTGGATCTGGAGAAGGCGTATGACCGGGTCCCCCGGGAGACACTGTGGGAGGTGCTGCGGGAGTATGGGGTGAGGGGGTCCCTTCCCAGGGCCATCCAATCTCTGTACGACCAAAGCGAGAGCTGTGTCCGGGTTCTCGGCAGTAAGTCGGACTCGTTTCAGGTGAGAGTTGGCCTCCGCCAGGGCTGCGCTTTGTCACCAATCCTGTATTTATGGACAGGATATCGAGGCGTAGTCGGGGTGGAGAGGGGTTGCAGTTTGGTGAGCTGGGGATCTCATCGCTGCTTTTTGCAGATGATGTGGTCCTGATGGCATCGTCGGCCTGTGACCTTCAGCACTCACTGGATCGGTTCGCAGCCGAGTGTGAAGCGGCTGGGATGAGGATCAGCACCTCTAAATCTGAGGCCATGGTTCTCAGCAGGAAACCGATGGAGTGCCTTCTCCAGGTAGGGAATGAGTCTTTACCCCAAGTGAAGGAGTTCAAGTACCTTGGAGTCTTGTTCGCGAGTGAGGGAACAATGGAGCGGGAGATTGGTCGGAGAATCGGCACAGCGGGTGCGGTATTACACTCAATTTATCGCACCGTTGTGACGAAAAGAGAGCTGAGCCAGAAGGCAAAGCTCTCAATCTACCCTTCAGTTTTCGTTCCTACCCTCACCTATGGTCATGAAGGCTGGGTCATGACCGAAAGAACGAGATCCAGGGTACAAGCGGCCGAAATGGGTTTCCTCAGGAGGGTGGCTGGCGTCTCCCTTAGAGATAGGGTGAGAAGCTCAGTCATCCGTGAGGAGCTCGGAGTAGAGCCGCTGCTCCTTCGCGTCGAAAGGAGCCAGTTGAGGTGGTTCGGGCATCTGGTAAGGATGCCCCCTGGGCGCCTCCCTAGGGAGGTTTTCCAGGCACGTCCAGCTGGGAGGAGGCCTCGGGGAAGACCCAGGACTAGGTGGAGGGATTATATCTCCAACCTGGCCTGGGAACGCCTCGGGATCCCCCAGTCGGAGCTGGTTAATGTGGCTCGGGAAAGGGAAGTTTGGGGTCCCCTGCTGGAGCTGCTACCCCCGCGACCCGTTACCGGATAAGCGGAAGAAGATGGATGGATGGATGGATGGAATCTTGGCTTTTTGGTATGCTCATCAGTCAATGTATTTGAAATGGGGTAACTCAATGTCTGCCCCATTCAATGTAAGCAATGGAGTTAGGCAGGGAAGCATTTGATCTCCCTTTCTTTTTAATATTTATATGGATGATCTATCAAAGCTGCTAAATAACTGGAACAGGCTGTATGGTTGGGAACACCATTATCAACCACCTGATGTACGCAGATGATCTGGTGATTCTTTGTCCATATAGTGCTGGCCTTCAACAGTTACTAATATAATAATATATAAGAGTCTGCTCCCAATATGGCTCAGACTTTGACATTAAGTACAATTCTAAGAAGAGTAATATTGTGATTGCTAGAAGCAGGGATGACAAAAAACTGTCATTTCCTGGTTTCTCTCTGTCTGGTACTGTCCTTGAAGTGTGTGATGAGGTCACATACTTAGGGCACTATATAACTGATGACCTTTCTGATGATAGGGACATTCATAGACAGTACTGTATGATGTATGCACAAGCTAATATGCTGAATCGCAAATTTAGTATGTGTTCATTGTCTGTGAAGACCACACTTTTTAAAGCTTTTTGCACCCCAATGTATACTGCCCACTTGTGGCGTCACTATAAAAAAAGCAGTATGCAGAAACTCAGTGTGGCATATAATGATGGCATGATGCTGCTGCTTAAAATGCCTCGATGGAGCAGTGCAAGCAAAATGTTTGTAAGTGTTGAGGTATCCACCCGTCCTGCTGTACTCTGAATCTCATGTACAGATGTCTGTGTAGACTGAGTCATTGAATAGCATCATTGCAACACTAGTGAACCCTGCAATGAGTGCGGTCAGGTTTACTTCGAGATTGTGGAACCATTGGCGTTTTAGTCTATATGCTAATATCTGAATCTCTTTTTGTGTATTGTGGAACTGACTGTTGTCATTTCTTATTGTTTGTGTTTTATCTTGTATTTGTCTGTCTTTTGCTAGGTTTTGTATTGTGCTATGGACCGTTTTTTTGTGTCCTGAATAAAGACTATGATGATGATGATATGTGTATTTTGCATTTATTGTGTATATTTGTACACAGAGGTACCCTCAGCCTCGCGGCCAGAAGAAGAAGCGTGTTGTGAAGTACGGGATGGGTGGTCTGATCGTTCTGCTGCTGATCTGTATCGTTTGGTTTCCGCTGCTCTTCATGTCGCTCATTAAATCTGTCGCCGGAGTCGTCAACAAACCGCTCGACGTCTCTCTGACCATCACACTGGGAGGCTTCCAGGTAAACTTACCTGAACTGTGTCACACCTGTACTAGTCTCTCATAGCCAGCGCTATCTCCACAGCAATGTGGAGTAAAGTCCAAATACACCACAGATACATTCTGGGACAGGAGAAAAAAAACTCTATAGGTTGGTTGCATTTCTTTGAACCAATCACAACAGTCCTGGGAGGCAAAAAGGTCCAGACGCAGCAACGGTGGCTCTGCTAAATAGTCTCAGGAAGGAACTTGTTCAAAAGAAAACTCCTCATCTAATATTAAATGAAGTTAACTGTTGACACAATCCAGTAACGTGAGATATTTAAATCAGCTGATACATACATTAAACCTCATTGGCTCTTACTAGTGTATCTCCGTGTGGACTTCATCCACAGCAATCCCACCAATCAGCAATCCCACCAATCTGTACTGTACACAGAAAGTCAGGGTTATATATGTACTGTATATACATATGTTGTAGTTTTATAACTGACCTGCTGTTGTCTTCCACAGCCGATCTTCACGATGAGTGCGCAGCAGAATCAGCTGAAAGATCTGACGGAGGAAGACTTCACTTTCTTCACCAGCTCCTACAGCTACACTCCTGTAAGTACCACGCAGTACTACTGCAGTACTTACAGTACTACTGCAGTACTACTCACATACTACTTGCAGTACTATTCATAGTACTACTCACCCACTACTCGCAGTACTACTATAGTACTACGTATAGTACTACTCACACACTGATCACACACTACTCACACACTACTCGCAGTACTACTGCAGTACTACTGCAGTACTTCTCACACACTGATCACAGCACTACTGCAGTACTATTCACAGTACTACTGCAGTACTCACAGACTACTCACAGTACTGATGCTACAGCTTGTAGTTTTATTGCAGTACCTGTGTGGCCTGTATTTCCCAGAGTGCCTTGCAGTTCCTGGAGGCATCTCAAAGTTTAATTCAGAATCAGAACTAGCATCATTATGAGTACATACAACGAATACAAAAGTTCTTCTATACGGTGCAATATTAAAACACACATTAAACAAAGAACATGGATCAGAGAATGTGAAGATGGTAGAAAGATCATTTTAAAATAATTTAGTAATATCCTTTACTAGCATTG
This sequence comes from Sander lucioperca, assembly GCF_008315115.2. Taxonomy (NCBI): domain Eukaryota; kingdom Metazoa; phylum Chordata; class Actinopteri; order Perciformes; family Percidae; genus Sander; species Sander lucioperca. Next base: position 4,345,299 of record NC_050195.1, on the reverse strand, counting down.
CACATTATTACTTAAAGGTAATCCAGTACCTGTGTGGTCTGTATTTCCTAGAGTGCCTTGCAGTTCCTGGAGGCCTATGGTCCGGAAGATGTGACGGTGGCCGAGCTGCAGGGCAGCAGTAACTCTCTGTGGACAATCAGTCCTCCCAGCAGGAAGTACCTGAGCCAGGTGCTGGACCTGGACCACTTCCCGCTGACGCTGTCCTGGACGGTTCAGAGGTCAGCAATAATCTATATATATATATATATATATATATATATATATATATATATATATATATATAGTCAGACTGAGGAGGAGAGACTAGGTCAGACTGAGGAGGAGAGACTAGGTTGAGTCAGGCTGAGGAGGAGAGACTAGGTTGAGCCAGGCTGAGGAGGAGAGACTAGGTCAGACTGAGGAGGAGAGACTAGGTTGAGTCAGGCTGAGGAGGAGAGACTAGGTCAGACTGAGGAGGAGAGACTAGGTCAGACTGAGGAGGAGAGACTAGGTTGAGTCAGACTGAGGAGAAGAGACTAGGTTGAGTCAGACTGAGGAGGAGAGACTAGGTCAGACTGAGGAGGAGAGACTAGGTTGAGTCAGACTGAGGAGGAGAGACTAGGTCAGACTGAGGAGGAGAGACTAGGTTGAGTCAGACTGAGGAGGAGAGACTAGGTTGAGTCAGGCTGAGGAGGAGAGACTAGGTTGAGCCAGGCTGAGGAGAGACTAGGTCAGACTGAGGAGGAGAGACTAGGTTGAGTCAGGCTGAGGAGGAGAGACTAGGTCAGACTGAGGAGGAGAGACTAGGTTGAGTCAGACTGAGGAGGAGAGACTAGGTTGAGTCAGACTGAGGAGGAGAGACTAGGTTGAGCCAGGCTGAGGAGAGACTAGGTCAGACTGAGGAGGAGAGACTAGGTCAGACTGAGGAGGAGAGACTAGGTTGAGCCAGGCTGAGGAGGAGAGACTAGGTTGAGTCAGACTGAGGAGGAGAGACTAGGTCAGACTGAGGAGGAGAGACTAGGTCAGACTGAGGAGGAGAGACTAGGTTGAGTCAGACTGAGGAGGAGAGACTAGGTCAGACTGAGGAGGAGAGACTAGGTCAGACTGAGGAGGAGAGACTAGGTCAGACTGAGGAGGAGAGACTAGGTTGAGTCAGACTGAGGAGGAGAGACTAGTTCAGACTGAGGAGGAGAGACTAGGTCAGGCTGAGGAGGAGAGACTAGGTCAGGCTGAGGAGGAGAGACTAGGTTGAGCCAGGCTGAAGTAATTCAGATAGATGCGCGTCCACGGCTTTCCTCAAAAGACCACGAGGTCGATCACAGATTTAGTGATGCCAAAATGGAGAATACACATTGTTCATACTTTATACAGAGTGAGCAGCAGCTTCTTGTGGAAGTATGACGACGTGAAACACATTATTTGTATAAAAAGAAAAGAAACACGGCCGCTGTAATGAAACAGTGAGAGAAAGCGTAGCAGACGATCACGGACCGACTGAATGTGTTAGTAGCCTAAACATATACATTAACTGACCTCTGCTCTGAACTGGAGCCGTCATAATCATACCATTCAAGGATTAGACTACTAATCATTTACACAAATTAACAGTTGTACTCTTTGCCTTAAAAGTAAGCAGAAGCTAATATTACTCAGGAAATTTACCATGAAGATCAATTTTCTACAACGCTATAATATGATGTGTAAATATATCTTTCACTCTGTTCCTCTCTCTCTCTCTCTCATGGGCTAAAATATAAATTCCCTAAGTCATATTAACTTCCACTGCTCGCTTTAAATCCAAAGTGTACAACTGTTGGTTTTTGCAGATGACAGTGACTCAGTGAATGGTTTCAGTTAAGAGCAGTAGTTCATAAATGTATATTTTTAGACTATCATTCAGTCTGTCCGCTATTATCTGCCACGCGTTTTCTCGCGTTTTTTTTATTTTTTATAGAGGACGAGTTTCCTTCTCTACATATTATATGCCTTGCTCCCTTGTATATATGGACATAGAAAATAAAGACACTGAAGAAAATGTGACTCTAAAATCTAGAAACTAAAGATAATTAATTTAACACAAATTGTGTGCTAAGAATGCCAAATACAATGCACATGGAGGCGGAACAAACATGATCCTTTATTGTTAAAGAATTAAAAAAAATGTATCAAGAATTGATGTTTTGAAGACAAAGGGTAGCATACCAAATATTAAATTGATTTAGATGTTCCCTTTGTTCGCTCACTTTGCATTTTGCAAATTGATAAAAAAAAAGTTTTCTCAGGTATCAGCTGATCATCTGATCTGAACAATGCTGCGTGTGTTTTAAGGAACTTGAGTCTGGGGACGAAGGCGGAGCTTGCATCAGGTAAACATGTGACCTACCTGGACGACCAGACTCGCCTGGAGCTGATCCAGCTGCTGAACGGAACCAGGACACGTCCTGTGTGAGTGCAATTAAATATAACTTTATTTACAGTGTCAGATCCTAACAGCAGTTATCTCAGGACACTTTACAGATAGAGTAGCTCCAGACCACACTTCATAATTTACAGAGACACAACATTCCCCCCAAAGAGCAAGCATTTGGTGTGACAGTGGCGAGGAAAAACTTCCACTAACAGATAGAAACCTCGGACATTACGCAGGTGTGTGTGAGGTACAGTTGTCCACATGAACCACTCTGGAAGAATTGTGCTAAGTGTGTTTTGGGTCTGTTTGTTTTCAGGGTCATACAGGAAGTGTTTCCATGTTTTATTCGAGCTCCCAGCGACTCCAACGCTAAACCCATCGAACAGCTTTACACAGGTTTTTATACACACACACATTCATCCTTAAAAACCAGCTGTTTTAAAATTCTTTGTAAATTGGTTATAAAACACAAAGGGTGCTAAACCAATGCCAAATTGTGTTGCTGATATATAATGATAATAATAAGATTAAACTGCTATTCTCTCTGCTCCAATCAGATGGCCGCTACAAGGACATCCTGCTGGCCCTGGAGCGGTCGACCAATCAAAGCCAAGAGATCCAGGACTGGTGGATCGTGGACCAACCAGCTGCCAGCCTGGTGCCTGTCGGGGGCGGAGCTTTGTTCACTGATAGAAGGGAAGCGGGGCTTCAGCTGTTTGTGTTCAGTGATAAAGTCAGTCCTCCGAGTCTCGGCTTCCTGGCTGGATACGGGTACACGATAAGTAGTCTGATTACTCTGCAGTAACTGTAGTCTGATTACTGTGCACTAACTGTAGTCTGATTACTGTGCAGTAACTTTAATCTGATTACTCCCCCCCCTGCAGCATCATGGGTCTGTACGCATCGGTGGTTCTGGTGATCGGGAAGTTTGTGCGGGAGTTCTTCAGCGGGATCAGTCACTCCATCATGTTCGAGGAGCTGCCGTGTGTCGACCGCATCCTCAAACTCTGTACCGACGTCTTCCTGGTAAAACTTATTAATTATTATTATTATTCATTATTATTATTATTATATATAAATGTTATTAACCCCGACGTCTTCCTGGTAAAACTTATTATTATTATTATTATTATTATTATTATTATTATTATTATATATAAACGTATTAACTCAGCAACATGATTAGTTTACCTGATTGATTAACTGATTGGTGGCTGTGCTGTGATCTGATTGGCGGTTTTCTGTCTCAGGTGAGAGAGACAGGGGAACTGGAGTTGGAGGAGGAGCTTTACGCCAAACTGATCTTCCTTTATCGTTCGCCAGAGACTTTAATCAAATGGACGCGACGCTAACCTCGTCGACAGTTACTACGGCCGCAGTGACATCACAGACTGTGACATCATCACTGACTGTGACATCATCACTGACTGTCGTTTCTGAACACGTTCTCCAGGAGGAAACGTCAGTGACAAAAACAGGACATTCACTGAATCTTATTTTGTAGGTTTGAAGAAACAGGAAGCATTACCTCTTCTGATGAAATCCACACTGATCTGAGGACAGTAACGTTTTGATTTCTGATGACCAATCACTGCAGGGATATGTCACGTTCTTTGATAACAGCTGTTTTAATACAGAGCGGTATTCTGAGGAGTTGGACAACCATGCAAATGTTTTCACTTATTTATTTGACTTTGTTTACAGGACAAACCTCAGTATTCTTTCATCACTGCGTTGGCTTTAACAGTTAGTGTTAGCTTTCATTAGCACAACATTAGCATCATGCTAGGTCTGCATCAGCGTTACATTAGCTTTTTAAGGTCTGTTAGTAGAGGTGTAGTGTTGCAGGAGCGCACCGGAAAGATGCTCCGGTACTTTTTTTTACTCTCCAAGTCAGAAAATAGAATATTGAACACGTGAACTAATGTAGGGTTGTTGAAAAGTTAATCTGTTGACGTCACTTTATCTGACTGATAACTCCTCTAAACTCTGTTTCCTGTGAATATTTCAAACAAAAAGTGAATAAGTAAAAATTAAACTTGTTTTTATGTCTGAGAGTCTTCCTCTACTGGTGTTTTTCTGCGTCTGTTTCCTCTAACACACATTCAGCTTCTCTGATGTTAATCTGCATTTATACTGCTCAGTGATGATGTGACAACAGCAAAAAATAGTCAGAAACAGTGATTTAAATAATAGTCATTCATGGTAATAAATAAAAAAATGATAATCTAATCTTAAAACATGTTTAAATCACATGCTTTTGGTTTAATGCAAATTTTAAGTGAGATTAGGAAATGTTCCTACAATCCCCTTCAATTAAACTTAACTCTCCGTAGCCCCGTAGTTCTGCCCATATCTGCTCCGTAGCCCCGCCCTCTCTTCCTCCATAGCCCCGCCCATCTATGCCCCGTAGCCCCGCCCCTCTATGCCCCGTAGCCCCACCCCTCTCTTCCTCCATAGCCCCGCCCCTCTATGCCCCGTAGCCCCGCCCCTCTCTTCCTCCATAGCCCCGCCCCTCTATGCCCCGTAGCCCCACCCCTCTCTTCCTCCATAGCCCCGCCCCTCTATGCCCCGTAGCCCCGCCCCTCTCTTCCTCCATAGCCCCGCCCCTATATGCCCGTAGCCCCACCCCTCTCTTCCTCCATAGCCCCGCCCCTCTATGCCCCGTAGCCCCGCCCCTCTATGTCCTGTAGCCCTGTCCATATCTACTCCGTAGCCCCGCCCTCTCTCCCTCCATAGCCCCGCCCCTATATGTATATGCAGCCCCGCCCCTCTCTTCATCTGTAGCCCCGCCCCTATCTGTCTCCGTAGCCCCGCCCCTCTCTGTCCCGTGGCCCCGCCCCACTCTTTCCCCGTAGCCCCGCCCCCCTCTGTCTCCGTGGCCCCGCCCCGCTCTGTAGCTCTGAGAGCAACGCAGACCCAAATGGCAGCCATGCTGCAGAGCAGAACATTTCTACCTCTGCAAGTTACCCGATTATTGGGAACAAACCAGAGCTGCTGAACGGGGAAACTCTCGAGACCCTAACGGAGAAGTTTCTGATGAGTTTTGTGTGTTTGTGTCGAGTTTGAACAAAGTGTGAGTCTCAGCTGAGTGAACAGTTTGAGTTCAATCACCAGATTGATTAATGAACGTTACCTGCTCAGGTGTTCTGCTTCTAATGTTTATAGAGGAGGATGGGTGGGGTGACAAAAAGGAGAAAAGGGTTCCTCCTCGAGGTTAACTTCACTTTTGTGTTAAAGTAAAACAGTTTATTTCTGTTTATATATATATATATATATATATATATATATATATATATATATATGGGGATATATATATATGGGGATGGGATATATATATATAGACTGGGAGCTGGTTCCACAGGAGAGGAGCCTGATAGCTGAAGGCTCTGGCTCCCATTCTACTTTTAGAGACTCTAGGAACCACAAGTAGCTCTGAGTTCTGGGAGCGTAGTGCTCTAGTGGGACAATAAGGTACTATGAGCTCTTCAATATATGATGGTGCTTGACCATTTAGAGCTTTATAGGTCAGAAGAAGGATTTTAAATTCAATCCTGGATTTTACAGGAAGCCAATGCAGAGAAGCTAATACAGGAGAAATATGATCTCTTCTCTTAGTTCTTGTCAGAACACGTGTTGCAGCATTCTGGATCAGCTGGAGAGTCCTAAGGGACTTATTTGAGCATCCTAATAGTAAAGAATTACAGTAGTCCAGCCGGGAAGTAACAAATGCATGGACTAGTTTTTCAGCATCGTTTTGAGACAGGATGTTCCTAATTTTGGCAATGTTACGAAGGTGAAAAAAGGCTGTTCTAGAGGTTTGTTTTAAGTGGGCGTTAAGGGATAGATCCTGATCAAAAATAACTCCTAGATTTCTCACAGTAGTGCTGGAGGCCAGAGCAATAGCATCCAGAGTAGCTATATCTTTAGATAATGAAGTTAGGAGGTGTTTCGGGCCCAGCACAATAACTTCAGTTTTGTTTGAGTTTAACATCAGAAAATTGTAGGTCATCCAGGATTTTATATCTTTAATGCACGCTTGAAGTTTAGCTAACTGACTGGTTTCATCCTGGCTTGATTGACAAGCATAATTTGGTTACATCCGCATAACAGTGAAAGTTAATTGAGTGTTTCCTAATAATATTGCCTAGAGGAAGCATATATAAGGAGAATAGAAATTGAGATCGATCAGAGAAATAGGGATAAGCTATGAATCCGGATGTCGGTAGGGGTACCGACAGCAGTAAGAGTACCAATAGGGACTCCATAACATTTTATAATGGTTTCGACTTTGTATATATACCACTCTGTTTGCACATACCCTTCTGTGACGGTGCAAAATTTTAACCATAATGTTTTTTTAGCATAGTCTGATAGAGGACATGATGACGAACACGGGAATGTATAATACTTTGCATTTTTAATGTTTTATTGCTGAGATATGGGCAATTTTGTCCCAAAATTTGCAAGCGCAAAGCATTATGGGAAATGGTTTACCTTTTGTGCTGTATCTTTAGAACAGAAGGTGCTAGAGCGATGAAACTTTAACCTACCCCCCCATTTTCAATGATGGGCTTTCCCGTGGTACCACCCGCTTGTCTCTACGACCTTTCGTTTCCGAGCTACGTTACGTTTTTTAGTCAAAACGTCTGTATCTCCTGAACGGAAGGCCGTAGAGACTCGGGGACAAGCTCTGTGTGTTCGGGGTGGTCAAATTATGTCAGACGGAGTCCGTTTCCAAGTGTGTAGGACGTACCGTTCTGGAGTTATAAGCGAAAATGTTCGCGCCATAGACTTTAATTGTAGGATTTTGTGAAAATTTAGGGTTAGGTTTAGAAAAAGGAGAGGGTCTCGGTGCTTTAGCACCGAGACTCTGAATGCACGCACTACAGAAAGCAATCAAAACACCCCGGTCCCCACTGTCCCTCCTCGAGGCCCCCCATCGCCACTCAGTTCTCATATTTACGATTATATCAACAATTATATTCATCACATCAGAATGCCCTCTGCTGTTGCAGCATGTAATCGGAACAACACTAAAAAATGTTTAGAGCAAATGTTAACACTAATTTAGGGTTAGGTCAAAGGTCAGTAACCAAAATTTGGGTTAGGGTTAGGGGGGTTAGGAATGAAATAAATGAATTCTGCTGCCGAAGGCAGCAGAATTACATGCACAAACCATGGACCTACACTAATTCCCAACTATCCTATCTCTCATTCAGACCATTGGGCACATGTGTACCCAGTCTAGTGATCCAGGATCTTTCAATTCTCCTGCGCTGCTTCACCGTCCAGGCTGGGTTGGACTCCAGAATAGTGGCTCTGAGATTGGCCCAGCCGTGATCAACGAAATGTTGGAAGGGACTCCTTGTTTAAATGCTCGATCCAGTGCTGGAACATGTACTCACCGGTCTGTTTTGACCAGTGAATGAGGTCCTTCTCAAGGGTAAAGTTATTCCTGGCGAGTGGAGGAATGGAGCCGTGTTGGACCTGGATGTGTTTGTTCAGAGCCCAAAGATTGTTCTGTTCATTGGGTGGGAGTGACCTGGAGAAATTGATTTGGGGCACAAAAATTAGTGCATCAGGGAAGGCTTTTTCAGCCATATGGACAGCATTGTCCAGCTGTGGGATGGTGACAGTTTGGGGATTGTGGGATCTGCTGTTGATGCCAAAGGAAAGGATAGTCATTTCTACCATTGTGGAGACAGGTGTTTTGGCCAAAATAGCTTCAGCGTGTGCAAAAGTGGCACCTGGAAAGCTGTCCACTTGGACGTGGTTTTGGGAGAAAGGTGGCATCCTGGAGAGGTTTGAATCCCCTATAATAAGCCACTTCTTCTTAGGCTCCAGTGACCAAACAGACATTTTCTGGTTGGTCTGCTCATGTCTGAAGGGTCTGTTCTCAGGAGTTGTTGGGGCAGGTGGGATAGACACTCTGCGGGGTGCAAAGGAGAGTGTGCTCTGTACCTGGAGTTTAGGTAAGGGGCCCAATCTTTTCCCAGTGTTGGATACAGGGGTAGAAGATGTGGTTCCCTCTGTATTCTCTGTCGTTTGCAGGTCTGGAAGTTTGCGTGGAGGCCTTTGTTGCTGTGGCTGTTCCAGGACTGGTATCACCGGTGAGAGGGAATGAGGTGAGTTGGGAGAAAGGGGAGGAGAGGTGGGAGAGAAAGAGGAAGGAACAGGGGAAGATGGGGAAAGGTCTATAATAGAGGGAGGAGAAGAAGAGGGAGGGGGGGAGGAGGAGGGAGGAACAGCTGGGAGAGGGTCTGCATGTAGAGAAATCAGTTCTCCCTCTTCTGAAGTCTGCTGCTGTTCGTGTGTCTTCTCCACAGGTTGTTCTGGTGCAGCTTCCCCAGCGGTAGGAGTCCTTTGCACCATTCCTGCATGGGGAGCTGTGTGGGTGTCAGCTGCCGTCTGTTCTGGGCATGTTCTGAGTGTTTCCCACTGTGTGATCCTCTGTGGGATCCCCGGTACTGGTTGAGGTGGGGTGTTGGGATAGGCTTGAGCCAAAAAATCTGTCATGGCAGCACTCAAATGTCGCCTTCTAACAGACAGGGTACGTGGGGCCGCGACTGGAGCAGGATGGGCAGGAGGAGGAGGAGGAGGAGGACGAGCAGGAAGAGCAGGAGGAGCAGGTGGTTGCTGGGATGTTACCTCGTCTGTCTCCAGTGGGGTGGTGGAGGGAGCTGCAGTCTCTGTGGCAGGTAAAGTCTGAGTCTGTGTCTCTTCCTGTGGGGCTTTCTGAGGGTTGTCCTGTGTGGCTGCTAGCAGTCTGTCAAACACTGTGTCTAAAGTGCTGCGTGCTAGTTTCTTGCCGAAATGGCTGCGAGACCAAGCAGCTGCAATATCAAAGTTTTTCCTCCAGTTCCCAGCATTAAGTTGGTTTAGGATCTGGAAGTTATCCTCCATGCTAGCCCTATAATGGTCACCAAGATCTAGCAGGGTTGTGTGCTGCCAAATTCTGGCATTACCTTCAATAATATTGTTGATTGTGTTATTAGAGTCAGCAGGTTTGATGGAGGTGATGAGGTTGTGAGTCAACCTGGCAATGGCCGGAGGTGTAACAGGAGAGGTGACATTTTTTAGGTGATGCGCAGCCTTAATAATCTTATGGATAACTTTAGTTCTGATGATAAAGTCTGAGTCATCACAATTGTTTTTTTGTTGCTCCGTGTCATGAGAGCGAACAAACCTTCCTCTCCGTTGATTCCCCTCTCTCCAGTTTCGGGAACGTTGTCCTTGTGGCTGCCGCCACCGCTGTGTCTGGGGCCGCTGCCATCTCCGCTGTGGGGATCCTCGGCGCGGAGCTCCGTTTATTTGTGTTCGGCGGTCCTGGAGACGGCCGTTGTTCCTGTCCTTGCTCTGGTGGGTGTTGTTGTTGTTGTAAAGGAATTCGGCCTGGTTATTACCTCTATATTCCTTGTAGTTAGATCTCCCGTTGTATCTTTGAAATAGGCGGGAGTCGTGGCGCTGATTTCCCCGGGCCGCTTCGGCGTAGGAGGAGCGGCCGTAAGACTGCTGACGGCGGGGATAAAGGGAAGGCTGTCTGTTCCGAGGGTACAGTGTTTTATTTTTCTGTCTGCCTCGTTTGTAACTAACCTCTTGCCAGCCTTCATCATCCCAGCGTTGACCCGCCATCCTGAAGTCGAGCCGAAGGCCGTAGGAAAACAAACTAAAACTAAAAACTATAACTGAAAACTATCTCTTAAAAAAAATATATATAGAGACGTGATGGTAAATAAAGGAGAAACTTTATTTCAGTGAGCGACGCGTTTCGGCATTGATAAATGCCTTTTTCAAGCTCGAAATAAATCACAATTTCTCTCAATCTGATCCTCTCACACAGTTCAGTCAGCGGTACGGCAGAATGAATGAAAAAAGCCGGGAAAAGCGAGCAGGTATAAACATCCTGAATCCAGTGAAACCCATGTGATTCCCAGGGCCAATGATATCGCTGGAGTCGATAACATTGGGTGTGTATGGGAGTGAGGAAGGCCGCCCCAAGCCTGATGTAAAATTAGAGGAAAATATGTAAATTTGTTCGAAAAGAACTTAAATTACATTTTAAATTAAATTCAACTCACCAGTCTCTTAAAATTGATTAAAAGATATCGAAATATATTAAGAAAGGTATTTAAAGACCCTTAAATGGTGTTTAAATTGAGTTTTAAGGTGAGTAATAATATCACAATTGCATTCTAACAATAATTTTCTTTTTTTGATTTTTTTACAGGGGCAAGGGAGACTCAGCATCAAGTCAGATAAGGTGGGTATCGTTAGGGTTTCCAAATAGGTTAAGGTAAGTGTAAAATAACAGGTAAGGGCATATATCTTGAAATTTATTTACCAAATCAAATTGTTGGGTTTAGGCAATAGTCCCTGTAATGTGTTACTGGGCTGGAATGGTTGAGATTAGGCAAGAAGCTTTCAAATATGACCCCAAAATAAAGTGGTTATGGTTAGGTAAGGAATCCTCAAGTATAGCCCCATGACTAGGTCAGGAATCGGGATGTTGTGTCCTGCTCTGCTCTAACAATAGACTGAAAACAAAAAGTGTGGGGAGCACAATAACCATCACATGAAGAGACATCTATGAAATACATGGATGCAAATGTATCATAAATAACAACAACAACAACAATCTCTGAATTATGAATGAAAATGTGCGAAATATGTACTTCTGTACCATATAAATGATAATCCGTACACATCAGAAGTAACAGTCCACAGGAACATGGAAACAAGTGGTATTATGTTATCAAAAGCAACATAAAATGGTTCAATGATATGTAGTATAACAATTAAATATTCCCACCACATGGGAGAAGATGAAAAAAGGAAAAAGAATTTCCAAAGTAATGTGTTGGTTTAAAAAGTGACTCCATATGCATAGGAGTTCTCTATATGTGTAACATATATCTCTAGTTCCAATTAAGAATCATATGTAAGCAATATTTGTAAATATATATATACATACACACACATATATATACACACACACGTACCTATTTAATTATAGTCCCTTATGAAGTCCAATTAATCAAATTGTATCTATTAATATTCTATTTTATGTGTTCTTTTGTGTCCCATAATAGAAGGATAACTAAGATGGAGATCTGTCAGAGAAGAGAGGAAGAGGGGAAAGCTTCAGTCCAGGTACGGGCGGGTTAGGAATGAAATAAATGAATTCTGCTGCCGAAGGCAGCAGAATTACATGCACAAACCATGGACCTACACTAATTCCCAACTATCCTATCTCTCATTCAGACCATTGGGCACATGTGTACCCAGTCTAGTGATCCAGGATCTTTCAATTCTCCTGCGCTGCTTCACCGTCCAGGCTGGGTTGGACTCCAGAATAGTGGCTCTGAGATTGGCCCAGCCGTGATCAACGAAATGTTGGACTAGAGGGATATGTAAATTTTTATGTTTATTAATATTATATCTGTGCTGTGTGAATCTAGTTAGCATGGTATTTCCTGATTCACCAACATATTGCTTTGAACACTGTAGGCATCTTATTAAATAAATGATATTTTTCTGGTGAACAGTAGTGTTCTTTTGGGTTTCAAAAACCTCTTTGGTGTTCTGGTTTTGTACCATCCTGTACCTTCTAAAGAAATCCCCCTGTGATCTGGTCCTGTGTGCCTGTAAAGGCCTGAGTTTAGCTCTCACTAGAATATCTCTCAGGTTGTAGTTTTTTCTAAAAGCTGCAATCAGCTTGTAATCTTTTAGAAAAACTGTGTTACCTCCAGCAGAAATAAAATTTCTTTTTAATTGTCTGACAAATTTGACATTTTGTGGAGAATAAGTGATTATAATTGGTAAATAGAGTCGAGACAAATGGGTTTGACTTGGGTAAATGTCCTCAATGCCCGACGCAGCATGGTGTATGTGTAGCCCCTGGTGAGAAGTGAGGAAAATAAGATTTTAACTGCAGCCTTAAAGTCTTCCTCCCTGGTGCAGATTCTTTTAAATCTCAATAACTGAGATTTAACTAGCCCCGCAAAGGTGTGCTTCGGGTGATGACTGGACCTGTACAGTAGGGCATGTGTATCTGTCTCTTTAAAAAAACTCGGATATCCAGTTTGTGTGTGGCAGGGAAGTCGGTGCCTTTGAAGGTGGTGGTGTCGAGGAAGTCCATGGAGTCGGGGCTAATTGTGGATTTTAATTTGATGGACTGCCTGTGGTTGTTCAAGGTAAGCATAAATTGATCAAAGTCCTCTTTGGAATGCTGCCAAATACCCCAAATATCATCTAAATAGCGAAAATAATATAGCGGTTTTTTCTGGCAGGATGCCAGAGCGCTTTCCTCCCAGGCTGCCATGTGGATGTTTGCGTACGAGGGGGCGAACTTTTTACCCATAGCCGTCCCATGAATTTGTAAAAAATATTGGCCGTCAAATTCAAAATCATTTTTGGTCAGGTTAATTTCGAGAAGTTGGAGGATTTCTTTGTCGGGCCTTTTGCTGTCTGGGTATTTTTGGAATGCGTTTTTGACCGCTAAGAGACCCTCAGAGGCCTGGATGTTGGTGTAGAGACTGTCCACATCCAGAGAGAACAAAAAGGACGTTGGCGGTACTATAATATTTTTGACTTTCTCCACAAAATCATAGGTGTCCTTAATATAACTGGGGTGTAACGTGGACAGAGGATTTAAATAAAAATCTATGAATTCTGCTGTAAAATACGTTTCACTCTCACAGTCAGAGACGATCGGGCGTCCAGGGGGGATGCAGTAAGGGAGGCTCCAGGACTCCTTCTTTTTATGGATTTTGGGCAGTAAGTAAAATCGTCTCATTCTGGGTTCTTTATTTCCCTGGAGGTAAGTTTTTTGTTTCTGATTGATAAATTTCTTATCATACAAAGTTGAAAGAATTTTGTCCACTAATGGTATGGTGTCTTTATATATGGGTCTGTCTAATTTTGCATAATATTTTTGGTCATTTAATTGTCTGTATCCCTCCCAAAGATAATCCTTCCTGTCCATGAGCACCACCGAGCTCCCTTTGTCTGCAGGTTTAATCACAATCTCATTGTTTTCACTCAATTGATTAAGTGCTTCAATTTCAAATTCACTCAAATTGGGTTTGTTCCATCCTATTCTATAGTGCTTTTGAAAAAATTCAGTATCAGATTGTGTTAAATTTGTGATTTCAGGTGGAAGTTGTGCAGCAGAGGGAACCCAGGTGGATTTCGGGATAAAAGGTAAGTGGACAGAATCAGGTTTGTTAGCATAATAAACAGACAGTTTCAACTTTCTGTGATAATTCTGTAAGTCCATTCTGGTTTGGTCTTTTAGGCACTTGTGACCAGTCCTGTGTAAGGAAGGAATGAAGGTTAACCCTTTATTCAACAGTGAAGTCTGTGCTGCTGTAAGCTGGAAGGATTCACATAAGTTAATTACAGTTTTATTCCCTGCTTCATCTCTTATACTTACAGGGACTCCTTGTTTAAATGCTCGATCCAGTGCTGGAACATGTACTCACCGGTCTGTTTTGACCAGTGAATGAGGTCCTTCTCAAGGGTAAAGTTATTCCTGGCGAGTGGAGGAATGGAGCCGTGTTGGACCTGGATGTGTTTGTTCAGAGCCCAAAGATTGTTCTGTTCATTGGGTGGGAGTGACCTGGAGAAATTGATTTGGGGCACAAAAATTAGTGCATCAGGGAAGGCTTTTTCAGCCATATGGACAGCATTGTCCAGCTGTGGGATGGTGACAGTTTGGGGATTGTGGGATCTGCTGTTGATGCCAAAGGAAAGGATAGTCATTTCTACCATTGTGGAGACAGGTGTTTTGGCCAAAATAGCTTCAGCGTGTGCAAAAGTGGCACCTGGAAAGCTGTCCACTTGGACGTGGTTTTGGGAGAAAGGTGGCATCCTGGAGAGGTTTGAATCCCCTATAATAAGCCACTTCTTCTTAGGCTCCAGTGACCAAACAGACATTTTCTGGTTGGTCTGCTCATGTCTGAAGGGTCTGTTCTCAGGAGTTGTTGGGGCAGGTGGGATAGACACTCTGCGGGGTGCAAAGGAGAGTGTGCTCTGTACCTGGAGTTTAGGTAAGGGGCCCAATCTTTTCCCAGTGTTGGATACAGGGGTAGAAGATGTGGTTCCCTCTGTATTCTCTGTCGTTTGCAGGTCTGGAAGTTTGCGTGGAGGCCTTTGTTGCTGTGGCTGTTCCAGGACTGGTATCACCGGTGAGAGGGAATGAGGTGAGTTGGGAGAAAGGGGAGGAGAGGTGGGAGAGAAAGAGGAAGGAACAGGGGAAGATGGGGAAAGGTCTATAATAGAGGGAGGAGAAGAAGAGGGAGGGGGGGAGGAGGAGGGAGGAACAGCTGGGAGAGGGTCTGCATGTAGAGAAATCAGTTCTCCCTCTTCTGAAGTCTGCTGCTGTTCGTGTGTCTTCTCCACAGGTTGTTCTGGTGCAGCTTCCCCAGCGGTAGGAGTCCTTTGCACCATTCCTGCATGGGGAGCTGTGTGGGTGTCAGCTGCCGTCTGTTCTGGGCATGTTCTGAGTGTTTCCCACTGTGTGATCCTCTGTGGGATCCCCGGTACTGGTTGAGGTGGGGTGTTGGGATAGGCTTGAGCCAAAAAATCTGTCATGGCAGCACTCAAATGTCGCCTTCTAACAGACAGGGTACGTGGGGCCGCGACTGGAGCAGGATGGGCAGGAGGAGGAGGAGGAGGAGGACGAGCAGGAAGAGCAGGAGGAGCAGGTGGTTGCTGGGATGTTACCTCGTCTGTCTCCAGTGGGGTGGTGGAGGGAGCTGCAGTCTCTGTGGCAGGTAAAGTCTGAGTCTGTGTCTCTTCCTGTGGGGCTTTCTGAGGGTTGTCCTGTGTGGCTGCTAGCAGTCTGTCAAACACTGTGTCTAAAGTGCTGCGTGCTAGTTTCTTGCCGAAATGGCTGCGAGACCAAGCAGCTGCAATATCAAAGTTTTTCCTCCAGTTCCCAGCATTAAGTTGGTTTAGGATCTGGAAGTTATCCTCCATGCTAGCCCTATAATGGTCACCAAGATCTAGCAGGGTTGTGTGCTGCCAAATTCTGGCATTACCTTCAATAATATTGTTGATTGTGTTATTAGAGTCAGCAGGTTTGATGGAGGTGATGAGGTTGTGAGTCAACCTGGCAATGGCCGGAGGTGTAACAGGAGAGGTGACATTTTTTAGGTGATGCGCAGCCTTAATAATCTTATGGATAACTTTAGTTCTGATGATAAAGTCTGAGTCATCACAATTGTTTTTTTGTTGCTCCGTGTCATGAGAGCGAACAAACCTTCCTCTCCGTTGATTCCCCTCTCTCCAGTTTCGGGAACGTTGTCCTTGTGGCTGCCGCCACCGCTGTGTCTGGGGCCGCTGCCATCTCCGCTGTGGGGATCCTCGGCGCGGAGCTCCGTTTATTTGTGTTCGGCGGTCCTGGAGACGGCCGTTGTTCCTGTCCTTATTCTGGTGGGTGTTGTTGTTGTTGTAAAGGAATTCGGCCTGGTTATTACCTCTATATTCCTTGTAGTTAGACCTCCCGTTGTATCTTTGAAAAAGGCGGGAGTCGTGGCGCTGATTTCCCCGGACCGCTTCGGCATAGGAGGAGCGGCCGTAGGACTGCTGACGGCGGGGATAAAAGGAGGGCTGTCTGCTCCGAGGGTTCAGTGTTTTATTTTTCTGTCTGCCTCGTTTGTAACTAACCTCTTGCCAGCCTTCATCATCCCAGCGTTGACCCGCCATCCTGAAGTCGAGCCGAAGGCCGTAGGAAACAAACTAAAACTAAAAACTATAACTGAAAACTATCTCTTAAAAAAATATATAGAGACGTGATGGTAAATAAAGGAGAAACTTTATTTCAGTGAGCGACGCGTTTCGGCATTGATAAATGCCTTTTTCAAGCTCGAAATAAATAACAATTTCTCTCAATCTGATCCTCTCACACAGTTCAGTCAGTGGTCTGGCAGAATGAATGAAAAAGCCGGGAAAAGCGAGCAGGTAAAAACATCCTGAATCCAGTGAGACCCATGTGATTCCCAGGGCCAATGATATCGCTGGAGTCGATAACATTGGGTGTGTATGGGAGTGAGGAAGGCCGCCCCAAGCCTGATGTAAAATTAGAGGAAATATGTAAATTTGTTCGAAAAGAACTTAAATTACATTTTAAATTAAATTCAACTCACCAGTCTCTTAAAATTGATTAAAAGATATCGAAATATATTAAGAAAGGTATTTAAAGACCCTTAAATGGTGTTTAAATTGAGTTTTAAGGTGAGTAATAATATCACAATTGCATTCTAACAATAATTTTCTTTTTTTGATTTTTTTACAGGGGCAAGGGAGACTCAGCATCAAGTCAGATAAGGTGGGTATCGTTAGGGTTTCCAAATAGGTTAAGGTAAGTGTAAATAACAGGTAAGGGCATATATCTTGAAATTTATTTACCAATCAAATTGTTGGGTTTAGGCCATAGTCCCTGTAATGTGTTACTGGGCTGGAATGGTTGAGATTAGGCAAGAAGCTTTCAAATATGACCCCAAATAAAGTGGTTATGGTTAGGTAAGGAATCCTCAAGTATAGCCCCATGACTAGGTCAGGAATCGGGATGTTGTGTCCTGCTCTGCTCTAACAATAGACTGAAAACAAAAAGTGTGGGGAGCACAATAACCATCACATGAAGAGACATCTATGAAATACATGGATGCAAATGTATCATAAATAACAACAACAACAACAATCTCTGAATTATGAATGAAAATGTGCGAAATATGTACTTCTGTACCATATAAATGATAATCCGTACACTCAGAAGTAACAGTCCACAGGAACATGGAAACAAGTGGTATTATGTTATCAAAGCAACATAAAATGGTTCAATGATATGTAGTATAACAATTAAATATTCCCACCACATGGGAGAAGATGAAAAAAGGAAAAAGAATTTCCAAAGTAATGTGTTGGTTTAAAAAGTGACTCCATATGCATAGGAGTTCTCTATATGTGTAACATATATCTCTAGTTCCAATTAAGAATCATATGTAAGCAATATTTGTAAATATATATACATACACACACATATATATACACACACACGTACCTATTTAATTATAGTCCCTTATGAAGTCCAATTAATCAAATTGTATCTATTAATATTCTATTTTATGTGTTCTTTTGTGTCCCATAATAGAAGGATAACTAAGATGGAGATCTGTCAGAGAAGAGAGGAAGAGGGGAAAGCTTCAGTCCAGGTACGGGCGGGTTAGGAATGAAATAAATGAAT
Source organism: Sander lucioperca (assembly GCF_008315115.2). Classification (NCBI taxonomy): domain Eukaryota; kingdom Metazoa; phylum Chordata; class Actinopteri; order Perciformes; family Percidae; genus Sander; species Sander lucioperca. Next base: position 4,327,660 of record NC_050195.1, on the reverse strand, counting down.
TCTGCTGCCGAAGGCAGCAGAATTACATGCACAAACCATGGACCTACACTAATTCCCAACTATCCTATCTCTCATTCAGACCATTGGGCACATGTGTACCCAGTCTAGTGATCCAGGATCTTTCAATTCTCCTGCGCTGCTTCACCGTCCAGGCTGGGTTGGACTCCAGAATAGTGGCTCTGAGATTGGCCCAGCCGTGATCAACGAAATGTTGGACTAGAGGGATATGTAAATTTTTATGTTTATTAATATTATATCTGTGCTGTGTGAATCTAGTTAGCATGGTATTTCCTGATTCACCAACATATTGCTTTGAACACTGTAGGCATCTTATTAAATAAATGATATTTTTCTGGTGAACAGTAGTGTTCTTTTGGGTTTCAAAAACCTCTTTGGTGTTCTGGTTTTGTACCATCCTGTACCTTCTAAAGAAATCCCCCTGTGATCTGGTCCTGTGTGCCTGTAAAGGCCTGAGTTTAGCTCTCACTAGAATATCTCTCAGGTTGTAGTTTTTTCTAAAAGCTGCAATCAGCTTGTAATCTTTTAGAAAAACTGTGTTACCTCCAGCAGAAATAAAATTTCTTTTTAATTGTCTGACAAATTTGACATTTTGTGGAGAATAAGTGATTATAATTGGTAAAATAGAGTCGAGACAAATGGGTTTGACTTGGGTAAATGTCCTCAATGCCCGACGCAGCATGGTGTATGTGTAGCCCCTGGTGAGAAGTGAGGAAAATAAGATTTTAACTGCAGCCTTAAAGTCTTCCTCCCTGGTGCAGATTCTTTTAAATCTCAATAACTGAGATTTAACTAGCCCCGCAAAGGTGTGCTTCGGGTGATGACTGGACCTGTACAGTAGGGCATGTGTATCTGTCTCTTTAAAAAAAACTCGGATATCCAGTTTGTGTGTGGCAGGGAAGTCGGTGCCTTTGAAGGTGGTGGTGTCGAGGAAGTCCATGGAGTCGGGGCTAATTGTGGATTTTAATTTGATGGACTGCCTGTGGTTGTTCAAGGTAAGCATAAATTGATCAAAGTCCTCTTTGGAATGCTGCCAAATACCCCAAATATCATCTAAATAGCGAAAATAATATAGCGGTTTTTCTGGCAGGATGCCAGAGCGCTTTCCTCCCAGGCTGCCATGTGGATGTTTGCGTACGAGGGGGGCGAACTTTTTACCCATAGCCGTCCCATGAATTTGTAAAAAATATTGGCCGTCAAATTCAAAATCATTTTTGGTCAGGTTAATTTCGAGAAGTTGGAGGATTTCTTTGTCGGGCCTTTTGCTGTCTGGGTATTTTTGGAATGCGTTTTTGACCGCTAAGAGACCCTCAGAGGCCTGGATGTTGGTGTAGAGACTGTCCACATCCAGAGAGAACAAAAAGGACGTTGGCGGTACTATAATATTTTTGACTTTCTCCACAAAATCATAGGTGTCCTTAATATAACTGGGGTGTAACGTGGACAGAGGATTTAAATAAAAATCTATGAATTCTGCTGTAAAATACGTTTCACTCTCACAGTCAGAGACGATCGGGCGTCCAGGGGGGATGCAGTAAGGGAGGCTCCAGGACTCCTTCTTTTTATGGATTTTGGGCAGTAAGTAAAATCGTCTCATTCTGGGTTCTTTATTTCCCTGGAGGTAAGTTTTTGTTTCTGATTGATAAATTTCTTATCATACAAAGTTGAAAGAATTTTGTCCACTAATGGTATGGTGTCTTTATATATGGGTCTGTCTAATTTTGCATAATATTTTTGGTCATTTAATTGTCTGTATCCCTCCCAAAGATAATCCTTCCTGTCCATGAGCACCACCGAGCTCCCTTTGTCTGCAGGTTTAATCACAATCTCATTGTTTTCACTCAATTGATTAAGTGCTTCAATTTCAAATTCACTCAAATTGGGTTTGTTCCATCCTATTCTATAGTGCTTTTGAAAAAATTCAGTATCAGATTGTGTTAAATTTGTGATTTCAGGTGGAAGTTGTGCAGCAGAGGGAAACCCAGGTGGATTTCGGGATAAAAGGTAAGTGGACAGAATCAGGTTTGTTAGCATAATAAACAGACAGTTTCAACTTTCTGTGATAATTCTGTAAGTCCATTCTGGTTTGGTCTTTTAGGCACTTGTGACCAGTCCTGTGTAAGGAAGGAATGAAGGTTAACCCTTTATTCAACAGTGAAGTCTGTGCTGCTGTAAGCTGGAAGGATTCACATAAGTTAATTACAGTTTTATTCCCTGCTTCATCTCTTATACTTACAGGGACTCCTTGTTTAAATGCTCGATCCAGTGCTGGAACATGTACTCACCGGTCTGTTTTGACCAGTGAATGAGGTCCTTCTCAAGGGTAAAGTTATTCCTGGCGAGTGGAGGAATGGAGCCGTGTTGGACCTGGATGTGTTTGTTCAGAGCCCAAAGATTGTTCTGTTCATTGGGTGGGAGTGACCTGGAGAAATTGATTTGGGGCACAAAAATTAGTGCATCAGGGAAGGCTTTTTCAGCCATATGGACAGCATTGTCCAGCTGTGGGATGGTGACAGTTTGGGGATTGTGGGATCTGCTGTTGATGCCAAAGGAAAGGATAGTCATTTCTACCATTGTGGAGACAGGTGTTTTGGCCAAAATAGCTTCAGCGTGTGCAAAAGTGGCACCTGGAAAGCTGTCCACTTGGACGTGGTTTTGGGAGAAAGGTGGCATCCTGGAGAGGTTTGAATCCCCTATAATAAGCCACTTCTTCTTAGGCTCCAGTGACCAAACAGACATTTTCTGGTTGGTCTGCTCATGTCTGAAGGGTCTGTTCTCAGGAGTTGTTGGGGCAGGTGGGATAGACACTCTGCGGGGTGCAAAGGAGAGTGTGCTCTGTACCTGGAGTTTAGGTAAGGGGCCCAATCTTTTCCCAGTGTTGGATACAGGGGTAGAAGATGTGGTTCCCTCTGTATTCTCTGTCGTTTGCAGGTCTGGAAGTTTGCGTGGAGGCCTTTGTTGCTGTGGCTGTTCCAGGACTGGTATCACCGGTGAGAGGGAATGAGGTGAGTTGGGAGAAAGGGGAGGAGAGGTGGGAGAGAAAGAGGAAGGAACAGGGGAAGATGGGGAAAGGTCTATAATAGAGGGAGGAGAAGAAGAGGGAGGGGGGGGAGGAGGAGGGAGGAACAGCTGGGAGAGGGTCTGCATGTAGAGAAATCAGTTCTCCCTCTTCTGAAGTCTGCTGCTGTTCGTGTGTCTTCTCCACAGGTTGTTCTGGTGCAGCTTCCCCAGCGGTAGGAGTCCTTTGCACCATTCCTGCATGGGGAGCTGTGTGGGTGTCAGCTGCCGTCTGTTCTGGGCATGTTCTGAGTGTTTCCCACTGTGTGATCCTCTGTGGGATCCCCGGTACTGGTTGAGGTGGGGTGTTGGGATAGGCTTGAGCCAAAAAATCTGTCATGGCAGCACTCAAATGTCGCCTTCTAACAGACAGGGTACGTGGGGCCGCGACTGGAGCAGGATGGGCAGGAGGAGGAGGAGGAGGAGGACGAGCAGGAAGAGCAGGAGGAGCAGGTGGTTGCTGGGATGTTACCTCGTCTGTCTCCAGTGGGGTGGTGGAGGGAGCTGCAGTCTCTGTGGCAGGTAAAGTCTGAGTCTGTGTCTCTTCCTGTGGGGCTTTCTGAGGGTGTCCTGTGTGGCTGCTAGCAGTCTGTCAAACACTGTGTCTAAAGTGCTGCGTGCTAGTTTCTTGCCGAAATGGCTGCGAGACCAAGCAGCTGCAATATCAAAGTTTTTCCTCCAGTTCCCAGCATTAAGTTGGTTTAGGATCTGGAAGTTATCCTCCATGCTAGCCCTATAATGGTCACCAAGATCTAGCAGGGTTGTGTGCTGCCAAATTCTGGCATTACCTTCAATAATATTGTTGATTGTGTTATTAGAGTCAGCAGGTTTGATGGAGGTGATGAGGTTGTGAGTCAACCTGGCAATGGCCGGAGGTGTAACAGGAGAGGTGACATTTTTTAGGTGATGCGCAGCCTTAATAATCTTATGGATAACTTTAGTTCTGATGATAAAGTCTGAGTCATCACAATTGTTTTTTGTTGCTCCGTGTCATGAGAGCGAACAAACCTTCCTCTCCGTTGATTCCCCTCTCTCCAGTTTCGGGAACGTTGTCCTTGTGGCTGCCGCCACCGCTGTGTCTGGGGCCGCTGCCATCTCCGCTGTGGGGATCCTCGGCGCGGAGCTCCGTTTATTTGTGTTCGGCGGTCCTGGAGACGGCCGTTGTTCCTGTCCTTGCTCTGGTGGGTGTTGTTGTTGTTGTAAAGGAATTCGGCCTGGTTATTACCTCTATATTCCTTGTAGTTAGATCTCCCGTTGTATCTTTGAAATAGGCGGGAGTCGTGGCGCTGATTTCCCCGGGCCGCTTCGGCGTAGGAGGAGCGGCCGTAAGACTGCTGACGGCGGGGATAAAGGGAAGGCTGTCTGTTCCGAGGGTACAGTGTTTTATTTTTCTGTCTGCCTCGTTTGTAACTAACCTCTTGCCAGCCTTCATCATCCCAGCGTTGACCCGCCATCCTGAAGTCGAGCCGAAGGCCGTAGGAAAACAAACTAAAACTAAAAACTATAACTGAAAACTATCTCTTAAAAAAAATATATATAGAGACGTGATGGTAAATAAAGGAGAAACTTTATTTCAGTGAGCGACGCGTTTCGGCATTGATAAATGCCTTTTTCAAGCTCGAAATAAATCACAATTTCTCTCAATCTGATCCTCTCACACAGTTCAGTCAGCGGTACGGCAGAATGAATGAAAAAAGCCGGGAAAAGCGAGCAGGTATAAACATCCTGAATCCAGTGAAACCCATGTGATTCCCAGGGCCAATGATATCGCTGGAGTCGATAACATTGGGTGTGTATGGGAGTGAGGAAGGCCGCCCCAAGCCTGATGTAAAATTAGAGGAAAATATGTAAATTTGTTCGAAAAGAACTTAAATTACATTTTAAATTAAATTCAACTCACCAGTCTCTTAAAATTGATTAAAAGATATCGAAATATATTAAGAAAGGTATTTAAAGACCCTTAAATGGTGTTTAAATTGAGTTTTAAGGTGAGTAATAATATCACAATTGCATTCTAACAATAATTTTCTTTTTTTGATTTTTTTACAGGGGCAAGGGAGACTCAGCATCAAGTCAGATAAGGTGGGTATCGTTAGGGTTTCCAAATAGGTTAAGGTAAGTGTAAAATAACAGGTAAGGGCATATATCTTGAAATTTATTTACCAAATCAAATTGTTGGGTTTAGGCAATAGTCCCTGTAATGTGTTACTGGGCTGGAATGGTTGAGATTAGGCAAGAAGCTTTCAAATATGACCCCAAAATAAAGTGGTTATGGTTAGGTAAGGAATCCTCAAGTATAGCCCCATGACTAGGTCAGGAATCGGGATGTTGTGTCCTGCTCTGCTCTAACAATAGACTGAAAACAAAAAGTGTGGGGAGCACAATAACCATCACATGAAGAGACATCTATGAAATACATGGATGCAAATGTATCATAAATAACAACAACAACAACAATCTCTGAATTATGAATGAAAATGTGCGAAATATGTACTTCTGTACCATATAAATGATAATCCGTACACATCAGAAGTAACAGTCCACAGGAACATGGAAACAAGTGGTATTATGTTATCAAAAGCAACATAAAATGGTTCAATGATATGTAGTATAACAATTAAATATTCCCACCACATGGGAGAAGATGAAAAAAGGAAAAAGAATTTCCAAAGTAATGTGTTGGTTTAAAAAGTGACTCCATATGCATAGGAGTTCTCTATATGTGTAACATATATCTCTAGTTCCAATTAAGAATCATATGTAAGCAATATTTGTAAATATATATATACATACACACACATATATATACACACACACGTACCTATTTAATTATAGTCCCTTATGAAGTCCAATTAATCAAATTGTATCTATTAATATTCTATTTTATGTGTTCTTTTGTGTCCCATAATAGAAGGATAACTAAGATGGAGATCTGTCAGAGAAGAGAGGAAGAGGGGAAAGCTTCAGTCCAGGTACGGGCGGGTTAGGAATGAAATAAATGAATTCTGCTGCCGAAGGCAGCAGAATTACATGCACAAACCATGGACCTACACTAATTCCCAACTATCCTATCTCTCATTCAGACCATTGGGCACATGTGTACCCAGTCTAGTGATCCAGGATCTTTCAATTCTCCTGCGCTGCTTCACCGTCCAGGCTGGGTTGGACTCCAGAATAGTGGCTCTGAGATTGGCCCAGCCGTGATCAACGAAATGTTGGACTAGAGGGATATGTAAATTTTTATGTTTATTAATATTATATCTGTGCTGTGTGAATCTAGTTAGCATGGTATTTCCTGATTCACCAACATATTGCTTTGAACACTGTAGGCATCTTATTAAATAAATGATATTTTTCTGGTGAACAGTAGTGTTCTTTTGGGTTTCAAAAACCTCTTTGGTGTTCTGGTTTTGTACCATCCTGTACCTTCTAAAGAAATCCCCCTGTGATCTGGTCCTGTGTGCCTGTAAAGGCCTGAGTTTAGCTCTCACTAGAATATCTCTCAGGTTGTAGTTTTTTCTAAAAGCTGCAATCAGCTTGTAATCTTTTAGAAAAACTGTGTTACCTCCAGCAGAAATAAAATTTCTTTTTAATTGTCTGACAAATTTGACATTTTGTGGAGAATAAGTGATTATAATTGGTAAAATAGAGTCGAGACAAATGGGTTTGACTTGGGTAAATGTCCTCAATGCCCGACGCAGCATGGTGTATGTGTAGCCCCTGGTGAGAAGTGAGGAAAATAAGATTTTAACTGCAGCCTTAAAGTCTTCCTCCCTGGTGCAGATTCTTTTAAATCTCAATAACTGAGATTTAACTAGCCCCGCAAAGGTGTGCTTCGGGTGATGACTGGACCTGTACAGTAGGGCATGTGTATCTGTCTCTTTAAAAAAAACTCGGATATCCAGTTTGTGTGTGGCAGGGAAGTCGGTGCCTTTGAAGGTGGTGGTGTCGAGGAAGTCCATGGAGTCGGGGCTAATTGTGGATTTTAATTTGATGGACTGCCTGTGGTTGTTCAAGGTAAGCATAAATTGATCAAAGTCCTCTTTGGAATGCTGCCAAATACCCCAAATATCATCTAAATAGCGAAAATAATATAGCGGTTTTTTCTGGCAGGATGCCAGAGCGCTTTCCTCCCAGGCTGCCATGTGGATGTTTGCGTACGAGGGGGCGAACTTTTTACCCATAGCCGTCCCATGAATTTGTAAAAAATATTGGCCGTCAAATTCAAAATCATTTTTGGTCAGGTTAATTTCGAGAAGTTGGAGGATTTCTTTGTCGGGCCTTTTGCTGTCTGGGTATTTTTGGAATGCGTTTTTGACCGCTAAGAGACCCTCAGAGGCCTGGATGTTGGTGTAGAGACTGTCCACATCCAGAGAGAACAAAAAGGACGTTGGCGGTACTATAATATTTTGACTTTCTCCACAAAATCATAGGTGTCCTTAATATAACTGGGGTGTAACGTGGACAGAGGATTTAAATAAAAATCTATGAATTCTGCTGTAAAATACGTTTCACTCTCACAGTCAGAGACGATCGGGCGTCCAGGGGGGATGCAGTAAGGGAGGCTCCAGGACTCCTTCTTTTTATGGATTTTGGGCAGTAAGTAAAATCGTCTCATTCTGGGTTCTTTATTTCCCTGGAGGTAAGTTTTTTGTTTCTGATTGATAAATTTCTTATCATACAAAGTTGAAAGAATTTTGTCCACTAATGGTATGGTGTCTTTATATATGGGTCTGTCTAATTTTGCATAATATTTTGGTCATTTAATTGTCTGTATCCCTCCCAAAGATAATCCTTCCTGTCCATGAGCACCACCGAGCTCCCTTTGTCTGCAGGTTTAATCACAATCTCATTGTTTTCACTCAATTGATTAAGTGCTTCAATTTCAAATTCACTCAAATTGGGTTTGTTCCATCCTATTCTATAGTGCTTTTGAAAAAATTCAGTATCAGATTGTGTTAAATTTGTGATTTCAGGTGGAAGTTGTGCAGCAGAGGGAACCCAGGTGGATTTCGGGATAAAAGGTAAGTGGACAGAATCAGGTTTGTTAGCATAATAAACAGACAGTTTCAACTTTCTGTGATAATTCTGTAAGTCCATTCTGGTTTGGTCTTTTAGGCACTTGTGACCAGTCCTGTGTAAGGAAGGAATGAAGGTTAACCCTTTATTCAACAGTGAAGTCTGTGCTGCTGTAAGCTGGAAGGATTCACATAAGTTAATTACAGTTTTATTCCCTGCTTCATCTCTTATACTTACAGGGACTCCTTGTTTAAATGCTCGATCCAGTGCTGGAACATGTACTCACCGGTCTGTTTTGACCAGTGAATGAGGTCCTTCTCAAGGGTAAAGTTATTCCTGGCGAGTGGAGGAATGGAGCCGTGTTGGACCTGGATGTGTTTGTTCAGAGCCCAAAGATTGTTCTGTTCATTGGGTGGGAGTGACCTGGAGAAATTGATTTGGGGCACAAAAATTAGTGCATCAGGGAAGGCTTTTTCAGCCATATGGACAGCATTGTCCAGCTGTGGGATGGTGACAGTTTGGGGATTGTGGGATCTGCTGTTGATGCCAAAGGAAAGGATAGTCATTTCTACCATTGTGGAGACAGGTGTTTTGGCCAAAATAGCTTCAGCGTGTGCAAAAGTGGCACCTGGAAAGCTGTCCACTTGGACGTGGTTTTGGGAGAAAGGTGGCATCCTGGAGAGGTTTGAATCCCCTATAATAAGCCACTTCTTCTTAGGCTCCAGTGACCAAACAGACATTTTCTGGTTGGTCTGCTCATGTCTGAAGGGTCTGTTCTCAGGAGTTGTTGGGGCAGGTGGGATAGACACTCTGCGGGGTGCAAAGGAGAGTGTGCTCTGTACCTGGAGTTTAGGTAAGGGGCCCAATCTTTTCCCAGTGTTGGATACAGGGGTAGAAGATGTGGTTCCCTCTGTATTCTCTGTCGTTTGCAGGTCTGGAAGTTTGCGTGGAGGCCTTTGTTGCTGTGGCTGTTCCAGGACTGGTATCACCGGTGAGAGGGAATGAGGTGAGTTGGGAGAAAGGGGAGGAGAGGTGGGAGAGAAAGAGGAAGGAACAGGGGAAGATGGGGAAAGGTCTATAATAGAGGGAGGAGAAGAAGAGGGAGGGGGGGGGAGGAGGAGGGAGGAACAGCTGGGAGAGGGTCTGCATGTAGAGAAATCAGTTCTCCCTCTTCTGAAGTCTGCTGCTGTTCGTGTGTCTTCTCCACAGGTTGTTCTGGTGCAGCTTCCCCAGCGGTAGGAGTCCTTTGCACCATTCCTGCATGGGGAGCTGTGTGGGTGTCAGCTGCCGTCTGTTCTGGGCATGTTCTGAGTGTTTCCCACTGTGTGATCCTCTGTGGGATCCCCGGTACTGGTTGAGGTGGGGTGTTGGGATAGGCTTGAGCCAAAAAATCTGTCATGGCAGCACTCAAATGTCGCCTTCTAACAGACAGGGTACGTGGGGCCGCGACTGGAGCAGGATGGGCAGGAGGAGGAGGAGGAGGAGGACGAGCAGGAAGAGCAGGAGGAGCAGGTGGTTGCTGGGATGTTACCTCGTCTGTCTCCAGTGGGGTGGTGGAGGGAGCTGCAGTCTCTGTGGCAGGTAAAGTCTGAGTCTGTGTCTCTTCCTGTGGGGCTTTCTGAGGGTTGTCCTGTGTGGCTGCTAGCAGTCTGTCAAACACTGTGTCTAAAGTGCTGCGTGCTAGTTTCTTGCCGAAATGGCTGCGAGACCAAGCAGCTGCAATATCAAAGTTTTTCCTCCAGTTCCCAGCATTAAGTTGGTTTAGGATCTGGAAGTTATCCTCCATGCTAGCCCTATAATGGTCACCAAGATCTAGCAGGGTTGTGTGCTGCCAAATTCTGGCATTACCTTCAATAATATTGTTGATTGTGTTATTAGAGTCAGCAGGTTTGATGGAGGTGATGAGGTTGTGAGTCAACCTGGCAATGGCCGGAGGTGTAACAGGAGAGGTGACATTTTTAGGTGATGCGCAGCCTTAATAATCTTATGGATAACTTTAGTTCTGATGATAAAGTCTGAGTCATCACAATTGTTTTTTTGTTGCTCCGTGTCATGAGAGCGAACAAACCTTCCTCTCCGTTGATTCCCCTCTCTCCAGTTTCGGGAACGTTGTCCTTGTGGCTGCCGCCACCGCTGTGTCTGGGGCCGCTGCCATCTCCGCTGTGGGGATCCTCGGCGCGGAGCTCCGTTTATTTGTGTTCGGCGGTCCTGGAGACGGCCGTTGTTCCTGTCCTTGCTCTGGTGGGTGTTGTTGTTGTTGTAAAGGAATTCGGCCTGGTTATTACCTCTATATTCCTTGTAGTTAGATCTCCCGTTGTATCTTTGAAATAGGCGGGAGTCGTGGCGCTGATTTCCCCGGGCCGCTTCGGCGTAGGAGGAGCGGCCGTAAGACTGCTGACGGCGGGGATAAAGGGAAGGCTGTCTGTTCCGAGGGTACAGTGTTTTATTTTTCTGTCTGCCTCGTTTGTAACTAACCTCTTGCCAGCCTTCATCATCCCAGCGTTGACCCGCCATCCTGAAGTCGAGCCGAAGGCCGTAGGAAAACAAACTAAAACTAAAAACTATAACTGAAAACTATCTCTTAAAAAAAATATATATAGAGACGTGATGGTAAATAAAGGAGAAACTTTATTTCAGTGAGCGACGCGTTTCGGCATTGATAAATGCCTTTTTCAAGCTCGAAATAAATCACAATTTCTCTCAATCTGATCCTCTCACACAGTTCAGTCAGCGGTACGGCAGAATGAATGAAAAAAGCCGGGAAAAGCGAGCAGGTATAAACATCCTGAATCCAGTGAAACCCATGTGATTCCCAGGGCCAATGATATCGCTGGAGTCGATAACATTGGGTGTGTATGGGAGTGAGGAAGGCCGCCCCAAGCCTGATGTAAAATTAGAGGAAAATATGTAAATTTGTTCGAAAAGAACTTAAATTACATTTTAAATTAAATTCAACTCACCAGTCTCTTAAAATTGATTAAAAGATATCGAAATATATTAAGAAAGGTATTTAAAGACCCTTAAATGGTGTTTAAATTGAGTTTTAAGGTGAGTAATAATATCACAATTGCATTCTAACAATAATTTTCTTTTTTTGATTTTTTTACAGGGGCAAGGGAGACTCAGCATCAAGTCAGATAAGGTGGGTATCGTTAGGGTTTCCAAATAGGTTAAGGTAAGTGTAAAATAACAGGTAAGGGCATATATCTTGAAATTTATTTACCAAATCAAATTGTTGGGTTTAGGCAATAGTCCCTGTAATGTGTTACTGGGCTGGAATGGTTGAGATTAGGCAAGAAGCTTTCAAATATGACCCCAAAATAAAGTGGTTATGGTTAGGTAAGGAATCCTCAAGTATAGCCCCATGACTAGGTCAGGAATCGGGATGTTGTGTCCTGCTCTGCTCTAACAATAGACTGAAAACAAAAAGTGTGGGGAGCACAATAACCATCACATGAAGAGACATCTATGAAATACATGGATGCAAATGTATCATAAATAACAACAACAACAACAATCTCTGAATTATGAATGAAAATGTGCGAAATATGTACTTCTGTACCATATAAATGATAATCCGTACACATCAGAAGTAACAGTCCACAGGAACATGGAAACAAGTGGTATTATGTTATCAAAAGCAACATAAAATGGTTCAATGATATGTAGTATAACAATTAAATATTCCCACCACATGGGAGAAGATGAAAAAAGGAAAAAGAATTTCCAAAGTAATGTGTTGGTTTAAAAAGTGACTCCATATGCATAGGAGTTCTCTATATGTGTAACATATATCTCTAGTTCCAATTAAGAATCATATGTAAGCAATATTTGTAAATATATATACATACACACACATATATATACACACACACGTACCTATTTAATTATAGTCCCTTATGAAGTCCAATTAATCAAATTGTATCTATTAATATTCTATTTTATGTGTTCTTTTGTGTCCCATAATAGAAGGATAACTAAGATGGAGATCTGTCAGAGAAGAGAGGAAGAGGGGAAAGCTTCAGTCCAGGTACGGGCGGGTTAGGAATGAAATAAATGAATTCTGCTGCCGAAGGCAGCAGAATTACATGCACAAACCATGGACCTACACTAATTCCCAACTATCCTATCTCTCATTCAGACCATTGGGCACATGTGTACCCAGTCTAGTGATCCAGGATCTTTCAATTCTCCTGCGCTGCTTCACCGTCCAGGCTGGGTTGGACTCCAGAATAGTGGCTCTGAGATTGGCCCAGCCGTGATCAACGAAATGTTGGACTAGAGGGATATGTAAATTTTTATGTTTATTAATATTATATCTGTGCTGTGTGAATCTAGTTAGCATGGTATTTCCTGATTCACCAACATATTGCTTTGAACACTGTAGGCATCTTATTAAATAAATGATATTTTTCTGGTGAACAGTAGTGTTCTTTTGGGTTTCAAAAACCTCTTTGGTGTTCTGGTTTTGTACCATCCTGTACCTTCTAAAGAAATCCCCCTGTGATCTGGTCCTGTGTGCCTGTAAAGGCCTGAGTTTAGCTCTCACTAGAATATCTCTCAGGTTGTAGTTTTTTCTAAAAGCTGCAATCAGCTTGTAATCTTTTAGAAAAACTGTGTTACCTCCAGCAGAAATAAAATTTCTTTTTAATTGTCTGACAAATTTGACATTTTGTGGAGAATAAGTGATTATAATTGGTAAAATAGAGTCGAGACAAATGGGTTTGACTTGGGTAAATGTCCTCAATGCCCGACGCAGCATGGTGTATGTGTAGCCCCTGGTGAGAAGTGAGGAAAATAAGATTTTAACTGCAGCCTTAAAGTCTTCCTCCCTGGTGCAGATTCTTTTAAATCTCAATAACTGAGATTTAACTAGCCCCGCAAAGGTGTGCTTCGGGTGATGACTGGACCTGTACAGTAGGGCATGTGTATCTGTCTCTTTAAAAAAAACTCGGATATCCAGTTTGTGTGTGGCAGGGAAGTCGGTGCCTTTGAAGGTGGTGGTGTCGAGGAAGTCCATGGAGTCGGGGCTAATTGTGGATTTTAATTTGATGGACTGCCTGTGGTTGTTCAAGGTAAGCATAAATTGATCAAAGTCCTCTTTGGAATGCTGCCAAATACCCCAAATATCATCTAAATAGCGAAAATAATATAGCGGTTTTTTCTGGCAGGATGCCAGAGCGCTTTCCTCCCAGGCTGCCATGTGGATGTTTGCGTACGAGGGGGCGAACTTTTTACCCATAGCCGTCCCATGAATTTGTAAAAAATATTGGCCGTCAAATTCAAAATCATTTTTGGTCAGGTTAATTTCGAGAAGTTGGAGGATTTCTTTGTCGGGCCTTTTGCTGTCTGGGTATTTTTGGAATGCGTTTTTGACCGCTAAGAGACCCTCAGAGGCCTGGATGTTGGTGTAGAGACTGTCCACATCCAGAGAGAACAAAAAGGACGTTGGCGGTACTATAATATTTTTGACTTTCTCCACAAAATCATAGGTGTCCTTAATATAACTGGGGTGTAACGTGGACAGAGGATTTAAATAAAAATCTATGAATTCTGCTGTAAAATACGTTTCACTCTCACAGTCAGAGACGATCGGGCGTCCAGGGGGGATGCAGTAAGGGAGGCTCCAGGACTCCTTCTTTTATGGATTTTGGGCAGTAAGTAAAATCGTCTCATTCTGGGTTCTTTATTTCCCTGGAGGTAAGTTTTTTGTTTCTGATTGATAAATTTCTTATCATACAAAGTTGAAAGAATTTTGTCCACTAATGGTATGGTGTCTTTATATATGGGTCTGTCTAATTTTGCATAATATTTTTGGTCATTTAATTGTCTGTATCCCTCCCAAAGATAATCCTTCCTGTCCATGAGCACCACCGAGCTCCCTTTGTCTGCAGGTTTAATCACAATCTCATTGTTTTCACTCAATTGATTAAGTGCTTCAATTTCAAATTCACTCAAATTGGGTTTGTTCCATCCTATTCTATAGTGCTTTTGAAAAAATTCAGTATCAGATTGTGTTAAATTTGTGATTTCAGGTGGAAGTTGTGCAGCAGAGGGAACCCAGGTGGATTTCGGGATAAAAGGTAAGTGGACAGAATCAGGTTTGTTAGCATAATAAACAGACAGTTTCAACTTTCTGTGATAATTCTGTAAGTCCATTCTGGTTTGGTCTTTTAGGCACTTGTGACCAGTCCTGTGTAAGGAAGGAATGAAGGTTAACCCTTTATTCAACAGTGAAGTCTGTGCTGCTGTAAGCTGGAAGGATTCACATAAGTTAATTACAGTTTTATTCCCTGCTTCATCTCTTATACTTACAGGGACTCCTTGTTTAAATGCTCGATCCAGTGCTGGAACATGTACTCACCGGTCTGTTTTGACCAGTGAATGAGGTCCTTCTCAAGGGTAAAGTTATTCCTGGCGAGTGGAGGAATGGAGCCGTGTTGGACCTGGATGTGTTTGTTCAGAGCCCAAAGATTGTTCTGTTCATTGGGTGGGAGTGACCTGGAGAAATTGATTTGGGGCACAAAAATTAGTGCATCAGGGAAGGCTTTTTCAGCCATATGGACAGCATTGTCCAGCTGTGGGATGGTGACAGTTTGGGGATTGTGGGATCTGCTGTTGATGCCAAAGGAAAGGATAGTCATTTCTACCATTGTGGAGACAGGTGTTTTGGCCAAAATAGCTTCAGCGTGTGCAAAAGTGGCACCTGGAAAGCTGTCCACTTGGACGTGGTTTTGGGAGAAAGGTGGCATCCTGGAGAGGTTTGAATCCCCTATAATAAGCCACTTCTTCTTAGGCTCCAGTGACCAAACAGACATTTTCTGGTTGGTCTGCTCATGTCTGAAGGGTCTGTTCTCAGGAGTTGTTGGGGCAGGTGGGATAGACACTCTGCGGGGTGCAAAGGAGAGTGTGCTCTGTACCTGGAGTTTAGGTAAGGGGCCCAATCTTTTCCCAGTGTTGGATACAGGGGTAGAAGATGTGGTTCCCTCTGTATTCTCTGTCGTTTGCAGGTCTGGAAGTTTGCGTGGAGGCCTTTGTTGCTGTGGCTGTTCCAGGACTGGTATCACCGGTGAGAGGGAATGAGGTGAGTTGGGAGAAAGGGGAGGAGAGGTGGGAGAGAAAGAGGAAGGAACAGGGGAAGATGGGGAAAGGTCTATAATAGAGGGAGGAGAAGAAGAGGGAGGGGGGGAGGAGGAGGGAGGAACAGCTGGGAGAGGGTCTGCATGTAGAGAAATCAGTTCTCCCTCTTCTGAAGTCTGCTGCTGTTCGTGTGTCTTCTCCACAGGTTGTTCTGGTGCAGCTTCCCCAGCGGTAGGAGTCCTTTGCACCATTCCTGCATGGGGAGCTGTGTGGGTGTCAGCTGCCGTCTGTTCTGGGCATGTTCTGAGTGTTTCCCACTGTGTGATCCTCTGTGGGATCCCCGGTACTGGTTGAGGTGGGGTGTTGGGATAGGCTTGAGCCAAAAAATCTGTCATGGCAGCACTCAAATGTCGCCTTCTAACAGACAGGGTACGTGGGGCCGCGACTGGAGCAGGATGGGCAGGAGGAGGAGGAGGAGGAGGACGAGCAGGAAGAGCAGGAGGAGCAGGTGGTTGCTGGGATGTTACCTCGTCTGTCTCCAGTGGGGTGGTGGGGTTAGGGTTAGGGGGTTAGGGTTAGGGTTAGGGTTAGGGTTAGGGTTAGGGGTTAGGAATGAAATAAATGAAATCCTGCTGCCGAAGGCAGCAGGATTGAAGCACTCACCATGGGCCTCAGTCTAATTCCCCCCTATCCTACTTCTCATTCAGGCCATTGGGCAAATGTGTGCCCAGTTTTTGGATCCAGGACCTCTCAACTCTCCTGCGCTGTTGGACAGACCAGGCTGGATTTGACTCCAGGATGGTGGCCCTGAGGTTGGTCCAGCCATGGTCCACAAAGTGCTGGACCAGAGGGATGTGCAGGTTCTTTTGCCTATTTATATTGTACCTGTGTTGGGTGAATCTAACTAATAGGGAGTTTCCTGACTCTCCCACATATTGTTTGGTACATTGTATGCATCTGATTAAATAAATGATGTTTTTCTGATGTACAGTTGTGTTCCTTTGGGTCAAAAAAACTTCTTTTGATGTCTGATTCTGTACCATCCTATAATTTCTATAAAAATCTCCCTGTGCTGTGGATCTCTGGGTTTTTAGGGGCCTGAGTTTGGCTTTGACCAGAATATCCCTCAAGTTCTTGTTTTTCCTAAAAGCTGCAATCAGCCTGTGGTCCTTTAAGAAAATATCATTACCTCCAGAGGAAATAAAATTCTTTTTTAATTGTTTGACAAATTTAACATTTTCTGTGGAATATGTGACAATAATTGGTAGAAGGGGGTCCAGATTAATTGGTTTAGGCTGGGTGAATGTCCTCAAGGCTTGGCGTAGCATGGTGCGGGAGTACCCTCTTGTGGCCAATGATGAAAATAGAATTTTTGTTGCACTTTTAAAATCCTCTATTCTAGTGCATATTCTCTTGAATCTTAATAATTGGGATTTAACTAGGCCCGCAAAAGTATGCCGTGGGTGATGGCTGGACCTAAACAACAGCGCATGCGTGTCTGTTTTTTTGAAAAAAACTTTCACATGCAGTCTGCGTGTGGCGGGGCAGTCTGCGGCCTTGAAAGTGGTCGTGTCCAGAAAGTCTATGGAGTCCTGATTAATGGATGAGGTAAGTTTAATGGAGTCCCTCTGTTCATTTAAGGTAACCATGAACTGGTCAAAATCCTCTATCGAGTGCTCCCATACGCCCCAGATATCGTCTAAAAAGCGGAAATAATGCAGTGGTTTTTTATGACATGCTGCTAGAGCCTTTTCTTCCCAGTCTGCCATAAAAAGGTTAGCATACGCGGGGGCAAATTTCTTACCCATCGCTGTGCCCCTGGTCTGTAAAAAATACTGGTCATCGAATTCAAAATCATTCTTTGTCAAATTAATTTCGAGTAATTGGAGAATTTCTTTGTCGGGTCTCTTACTGTTGGGATATTTTTGTAAGGCATTTTTGACTGCCAGGAGGCCCTCGGGTGTCTGTATGTTGGTGTACAGAGCCGTGACGTCCATGGAGAAGAGAAAGGCTGACGGTGGTACATCCAGATTTTTAACCTTTTCCACAAAATCAAAAGTATCTTTAAGATAGCTCGGGTGCAAAATCGATAGAGGATTTAAATAATAATCAATATATTCCGCTGTACGGTAGGTCTCGCTCTCACAGTCGGAGACAATTGGGCGCCCTGGGGGGATACAGTAGGGGAGGCTCCAAGACTCTCTTTTTTTGTGGATCTTAGGTAGGAGATAAAATCTACGCATTCTGGGCTCTTTGTTTCCCTGGAGGTATGACATTTGCTTATGGTTAATAAATTTTTATTATATAATGATAAAAGTATTTTATTTACTAGTGGTATGGTATCTTTATAAATAGGTCTATCTAGCTTGGTATAGTAATTCTGGTCACTGAGCTGTCTGTGACCTTCCCACAGATAATCCTTCCTGTCCATTAGGACCACAGCGCTCCCCTTGTCTGCAGGTTTGATCACAATGTTGCTATTTTCACTCAACTGACGGAGTGCCTCATTTTCAAATTTACTGAGGTTGGATTTGGTCCAGCCTATTTTGTAGTTACTTTGAAAGTGCTCATTGTCCAATTTTGTTAAATTTGTGACCTCAGGAGGGAGCTGTGCAGCAGAGGGGACCCAAGTGGACTTGGGAATGAAAGGAAGATGTGTGGAATCAGGTTTGTTATCATAATAAACAGACAGTTTTAATTTCCTATGGTAATTTTGTAGGTCAAGTTTAGTCTGATCTTTTAAACACTTGTGGCTAGACCTGTGGAGAGAGGGGATGAAAGTTAACCCTTTATTAAGTAGCATGCTTTGTGCTGCTGTCAAGTGGAAAGAATCACACAGGTTAATCACAGTATTTAACCCTGCTTCATTTTCATTACTTACAGGGAAGCTGAGTTTAAATGTTGGATCCAATGCTGTAGCATGTGTTCACCAGTCTGTTTGGACCAGTGGATGTTGTCACTTTCCAGTTTAAAGTTGTTTCTGGAAAGCTGAGGGATGGAGGTGTAGTTCTCCTGAATGTACGTATTCAAACGCCTCAAATTGTCCTGCTCAATGGGTTCAAGGTTCCTGCTGAAGTTGAGTAGGACGATAAAAATCTTGGACTTAGGAAAAGCCCTCCCAGCCATTTCGACAGCTCTCCTCAACTGTGGGATGGACACAGTGTCCACATGTTTGGCCCTGCTGTTAATGCCAAAAGAGAGCACAGTTTTCTCCACGAGCATGGAGACTGGGGTTTTAGCTAAGATGGCTTCTGCATGGGCAAATGTGGCCCCCGGGTAACTGTCCACCTGAATGTGATTTTGGGGAAAAGCTGGTATTCTAGCTAAATTTGAATCTCCCAGGAAAACCCATGGCTTTTTTGGCTCCAGTGACCAGACCGAGTCCTTGTTGCTGGTCTGTGCATGTCTGACGGGTCTATTTTCAGGGTTAGTTGGAGCAGGCGGGGTTGATGAGGCTAGGGGCGCAAAGGAGAGCGTGCTCTGGACTGGGGGTCTAGGTCGGAGGTTCAGTTTTGTCCCAGTGTTCTGCAGGGGGGTAATAGATGTGGTTCCCTCTGTGCTTATTGGTTGCAGGTTTGGGAGCCTGCGTGGAGTCTTCTGCTGCAGTGGTGTGTCCAGGACTGGGATCACAGGCGAAAGGGAGTCAGGTGAGTGAGGCGAGAGGGAGCCAGGTGAGTGAGGGGAGAGGGGAGAGGAGGTGGGGATGAAGGTGGTGAGGGGGGCCTCACATGGAAGAGGGTCCTCATGTAGGGAGATCAATTCAGCCTCCTCTACCTGTTGCTGTTGCTCCATTTCTGTTTCCTCCACTGTTTGGGTGCTCTGGGCAGTCTTCTGGGGGGCTGTATGGGTCTCAGCCGTCTGCCTTGCTGGGTCCGTTCTCAGTGCCTGCCACTGCGTGATGATCCGTGGGACTCCCGGTTGTGGATCAGATGGGAGGGCAGGAGCTGCCACTTTCAAAAAATCACTGATGGCAGAGCTCAGATGTCTCCTTCTCACAGGCTGACCATTTGGCCTGGCTGTAGCCTGGGCTGGAGAGGGGCGTGTCTGTGGGCGAGGAGGAAGAGGAGGAGGAGGGTCTGGAGGTTCTGGGTCCTGTGGAGCAGCTGGTCCATCCGTCTCCTGTGGGGCCAAAGGCTGTTCTCTTACCTCCGTCACCGGTACAGTCTGGGTCTGTTGGGCTTCCTGTGATGTCACATTAAGGCTAGTTTGGATAACGGCCTCCACCCTATCATAAACTGCATCTAAAAGTTCCTGTGACATCTTCCTGCCATAGTGACTGCGGGACCAAGCAGCTGCTATTTCAAAGTTCTTTTGCCAGTTGCCTGCCTTCAGCTGCTTTAGGATCTGGAGGTTGTTATCCATATTGTCCCTATAATGGTCCTCCAGGGTTGCCAAGGTGTCGTGTTCCCAGATTTTTGCATTACCCATAATATAACTTTCTGTTTTAGGGTTTGAATCTGCTGGCTTAATCGAGTCAATGAGGTTCTGTGTCAGTCTGGCTATGGCAGGTGGGGTATCTGAGGCTGTCACATTATTAAAGTGATGCGCTGACCTAATAATCCTATGTATAACCCTGGTTCTGGTTAAAAAGTCTGGGTCATTATCTTGCTGTTTTTGCTGATCTGTTCCATAGGATTGGACAAACCTCCCAGCACGCTGGTGCGTGTTCGGCCAGCCCCGGCGTTGTTGTGCCCTCTGGCCGCTGCGCTGCTGCTGCTGCTGGGGTCGCTGCCAGCCCCGTTGAGCGGTCCCTCCGCGCGGAGCATAATTTTGTGTTCGGCGGTTCTGCTGACCTCCGTTGTTCCGGCCCCTTCTCTGGTAAGTGTTGTTGTTGTAGGTCTGATGTTCGGCCTGGTTCTTACCTCCATCAGACTTGTAGTTTGAGCGCCCGCCGTTGTTCCGAAACTGGCGGGAGTTGCTGCGTTGGTTGCTCCGAACGGCCTGGGCGTAGGAGGAGCGGTCGGAAGGTTCCCACTGGTCGGAATACGTGGAAGTCTGTCTGTTCTGGGGGTTGTAATATCTATTTTTATTTCTTCCCCGTTTATGACTCACGTATTGCCAGCCGTCCTCAGTCCAGTTTTGGCCCGCCATCTCCCCGTCGAGCCGAAGGCCGTCGGAAAAAAACTCAAAATATAAAAAAAGTTAACTTAAAACTATCTCAAAAAAGAGAGACGTGATGGTCAAAATGTAAGAAAATTTATTTTGAATGAGCGACGCGTTTCGGCATTTAAAAATGCCTTTTTCAAGCTCAGAATCACTTACAATCTTACAGAAAGGTTACTTCTCCCACAGTGCAGTCAACAGGCGGCAGAATGAATGAGAAAAAGCCGGGAGCAGAGCTGATCATAACATCCTGTTTCTAGAAAGCCTCACGTGACCTCAGAACCAATGGCAGGGCTCGAACGGATAACAGAGAGTGTGTATGGGGAAACCCAAGGCTTACTATATGTCTGTTTGAAAATTAAATAAAAATACAATACATCATTCAAAATGAACTTAAAAGACATTGTAAATTAAAAACAACTCACAAGTGTTATATAATTAATTAAATAATGACAAAATCATATGAAAATGCATATGAAAGCATTCAGTTTAGATCAAAATAATTCTCCAAGTGAGTGTAAAATTCCTTCAATAATATTTATATTTTTCTCTTTTTTCAGGATTCCCAGGAGGCCAAGGTCGAGGTCAGGTGAGGTAAGTATTATATAGGGTTCTTGAGTGGTTAAGGTTAGGGTTAGATAACTGGGTTAGGGTTATAATAAAGGTTGGGGTTAGGTGAGGGTTAAATCCATGGTTGTGTTTAGGAACTCAATCAACTGGTTATGGTCAGGTAAGATGACCGGTGGGTGCCTAAAAACTGGTACTCCTCACTCTGCCAATTGGTTGGGTTTAGGCGAAGGGTCCTGTAAAGTGTGACCCATAGACTATTGTTCCATATTTGGATGAAAAAAGCGGATGTTGTGCTTCACTCAGCTGCTCAAACACATTTAGAACAAACGTGTGGGGAGTAACAAGACCATCACATTAACAAATCATACATGTAGTACATGGAAATCAGTTTGTCTTGAACAACAATAACAACAACAGTCTTTGAAAAGTAAAAAAGAAAAAAATGTAGAATTCAACTATATAATGCAAATACTCTGAATCAGGTAATCTGCTGGTTCATGAGAAACCCGTATATAAATAAGATATATTAATAATGTATTGTATTCTATTTTATAGTATAAATTGCAATGTCCCATAGGGAAATAATCCAATTGAATTTGTATTATGTGTTTTGTGTGTCCAATTATAGGTGGATTGTCCAAGTGAAGGCCTATCTGAGGAGAAAGGAAGGAGGGAAAGCTTCAGCCCAGGTACTGGCGGGTTAGGAATGAAATAAATGAAATCCTGCTGCCGAAGGCAGCAGGATTGAAGCACTCACCATGGGCCTCAGTCTAATTCCCCCCTATCCTACTTCTCATTCAGGCCATTGGGCAAATGTGTGCCCAGTTTTTGGATCCAGGACCTCTCAACTCTCCTGCGCTGTTGGACAGACCAGGCTGGATTTGACTCCAGGATGGTGGCCCTGAGGTTGGTCCAGCCATGGTCCACAAAGTGCTGGACCAGAGGGATGTGCAGGTTCTTTTGCCTATTTATATTGTACCTGTGTTGGGTGAATCTAACTAATAGGGAGTTTCCTGACTCTCCCACATATTGTTTGGTACATTGTATGCATCTGATTAAATAAATGATGTTTTTCTGATGTACAGTTGTGTTCCTTTGGGTCAAAAAAACTTCTTTTGATGTCTGATTCTGTACCATCCTATAATTTCTATAAAAATCTCCCTGTGCTGTGGATCTCTGGGTTTTTAGGGGCCTGAGTTTGGCTTTGACCAGAATATCCCTCAAGTTCTTGTTTTTCCTAAAAGCTGCAATCAGCCTGTGGTCCTTTAAGAAAATATCATTACCTCCAGAGGAAATAAAATTCTTTTTTAATTGTTTGACAAATTTAACATTTTCTGTGGAATATGTGACAATAATTGGTAGAAGGGGGGTCCAGATTAATTGGTTTAGGCTGGGTGAATGTCCTCAAGGCTTGGCGTAGCATGGTGCGGGAGTACCCTCTTGTGGCCAATGATGAAAATAGAATTTTTGTTGCACTTTTAAAATCCTCTATTCTAGTGCATATTCTCTTGAATCTTAATAATTGGGATTTAACTAGGCCCGCAAAAGTATGCCGTGGGTGATGGCTGGACCTAAACAACAGCGCATGCGTGTCTGTTTTTTTGAAAAAAAACTTTCACATGCAGTCTGCGTGTGGCGGGGCAGTCTGCGGCCTTGAAAGTGGTCGTGTCCAGAAAGTCTATGGAGTCCTGATTAATGGATGAGGTAAGTTTAATGGAGTCCCTCTGTTCATTTAAGGTAACCATGAACTGGTCAAAATCCTCTATCGAGTGCTCCCATACGCCCCAGATATCGTCTAAAAAGCGGAAATAATGCAGTGGTTTTTTATGACATGCTGCTAGAGCCTTTTCTTCCCAGTCTGCCATAAAAAGGTTAGCATACGCGGGGGCAAATTTCTTACCCATCGCTGTGCCCCTGGTCTGTAAAAAATACTGGTCATCGAATTCAAAATCATTCTTTGTCAAATTAATTTCGAGTAATTGGAGAATTTCTTTGTCGGGTCTCTTACTGTTGGGATATTTTTGTAAGGCATTTTTGACTGCCAGGAGGCCCTCGGGTGTCTGTATGTTGGTGTACAGAGCCGTGACGTCCATGGAGAAGAGAAAGGCTGACGGTGGTACATCCAGATTTTTAACCTTTTCCACAAAATCAAAAGTATCTTTAAGATAGCTCGGGTGCAAAATCGATAGAGGATTTAAATAATAATCAATATATTCCGCTGTACGGTAGGTCTCGCTCTCACAGTCGGAGACAATTGGGCGCCCTGGGGGGATACAGTAGGGGAGGCTCCAAGACTCTCTTTTTTTGTGGATCTTAGGTAGGAGATAAAATCTACGCATTCTGGGCTCTTTGTTTCCCTGGAGGTATGACATTTGCTTATGGTTAATAAATTTTTTATTATATAATGATAAAAGTATTTTATTTACTAGTGGTATGGTATCTTTATAAATAGGTCTATCTAGCTTGGTATAGTAATTCTGGTCACTGAGCTGTCTGTGACCTTCCCACAGATAATCCTTCCTGTCCATTAGGACCACAGCGCTCCCCTTGTCTGCAGGTTTGATCACAATGTTGCTATTTTCACTCAACTGACGGAGTGCCTCATTTTCAAATTTACTGAGGTTGGATTTGGTCCAGCCTATTTTGTAGTTACTTTGAAAGTGCTCATTGTCCAATTTTGTTAAATTTGTGACCTCAGGAGGGAGCTGTGCAGCAGAGGGGACCCAAGTGGACTTGGGAATGAAAGGAAGATGTGTGGAATCAGGTTTGTTATCATAATAAACAGACAGTTTTAATTTCCTATGGTAATTTTGTAGGTCAAGTTTAGTCTGATCTTTTAAACACTTGTGGCTAGACCTGTGGAGAGAGGGGATGAAAGTTAACCCTTTATTAAGTAGCATGCTTTGTGCTGCTGTCAAGTGGAAAGAATCACACAGGTTAATCACAGTATTTAACCCTGCTTCATTTTCATTACTTACAGGGAAGCTGAGTTTAAATGTTGGATCCAATGCTGTAGCATGTGTTCACCAGTCTGTTTGGACCAGTGGATGTTGTCACTTTCCAGTTTAAAGTTGTTTCTGGAAAGCTGAGGGATGGAGGTGTAGTTCTCCTGAATGTACGTATTCAAACGCCTCAAATTGTCCTGCTCAATGGGTTCAAGGTTCCTGCTGAAGTTGAGTAGGACGATAAAAATCTTGGACTTAGGAAAAGCCCTCCCAGCCATTTCGACAGCTCTCCTCAACTGTGGGATGGACACAGTGTCCACATGTTTGGCCCTGCTGTTAATGCCAAAAGAGAGCACAGTTTTCTCCACGAGCATGGAGACTGGGGTTTTAGCTAAGATGGCTTCTGCATGGGCAAATGTGGCCCCCGGGTAACTGTCCACCTGAATGTGATTTTGGGGAAAAGCTGGTATTCTAGCTAAATTTGAATCTCCCAGGAAAACCCATGGCTTTTTTGGCTCCAGTGACCAGACCGAGTCCTTGTTGCTGGTCTGTGCATGTCTGACGGGTCTATTTTCAGGGTTAGTTGGAGCAGGCGGGGTTGATGAGGCTAGGGGCGCAAAGGAGAGCGTGCTCTGGACTGGGGGTCTAGGTCGGAGGTTCAGTTTTGTCCCAGTGTTCTGCAGGGGGGTAATAGATGTGGTTCCCTCTGTGCTTATTGGTTGCAGGTTTGGGAGCCTGCGTGGAGTCTTCTGCTGCAGTGGTGTGTCCAGGACTGGGATCACAGGCGAAAGGGAGTCAGGTGAGTGAGGCGAGAGGGAGCCAGGTGAGTGAGGGGAGAGGGGAGAGGAGGTGGGGATGAAGGTGGTGAGGGGGGCCTCACATGGAAGAGGGTCCTCATGTAGGGAGATCAATTCAGCCTCCTCTACCTGTTGCTGTTGCTCCATTTCTGTTTCCTCCACTGTTTGGGTGCTCTGGGCAGTCTTCTGGGGGGCTGTATGGGTCTCAGCCGTCTGCCTTGCTGGGTCCGTTCTCAGTGCCTGCCACTGCGTGATGATCCGTGGGACTCCCGGTTGTGGATCAGATGGGAGGGCAGGAGCTGCCACTTTCAAAAAATCACTGATGGCAGAGCTCAGATGTCTCCTTCTCACAGGCTGACCATTTGGCCTGGCTGTAGCCTGGGCTGGAGAGGGGCGTGTCTGTGGGCGAGGAGGAAGAGGAGGAGGAGGGTCTGGAGGTTCTGGGTCCTGTGGAGCAGCTGGTCCATCCGTCTCCTGTGGGGCCAAAGGCTGTTCTCTTACCTCCGTCACCGGTACAGTCTGGGTCTGTTGGGCTTCCTGTGATGTCACATTAAGGCTAGTTTGGATAACGGCCTCCACCCTATCATAAACTGCATCTAAAAGTTCCTGTGACATCTTCCTGCCATAGTGACTGCGGGACCAAGCAGCTGCTATTTCAAAGTTCTTTTGCCAGTTGCCTGCCTTCAGCTGCTTTAGGATCTGGAGGTTGTTATCCATATTGTCCCTATAATGGTCCTCCAGGGTTGCCAAGGTGTCGTGTTCCCAGATTTTTGCATTACCCATAATATAACTTTCTGTTTTAGGGTTTGAATCTGCTGGCTTAATCGAGTCAATGAGGTTCTGTGTCAGTCTGGCTATGGCAGGTGGGGTATCTGAGGCTGTCACATTATTAAAGTGATGCGCTGACCTAATAATCCTATGTATAACCCTGGTTCTGGTTAAAAAGTCTGGGTCATTATCTTGCTGTTTTTGCTGATCTGTTCCATAGGATTGGACAAACCTCCCAGCACGCTGGTGCGTGTTCGGCCAGCCCCGGCGTTGTTGTGCCCTCTGGCCGCTGCGCTGCTGCTGCTGCTGGGGTCGCTGCCAGCCCCGTTGAGCGGTCCCTCCGCGCGGAGCATAATTTTGTGTTCGGCGGTTCTGCTGACCTCCGTTGTTCCGGCCCCTTCTCTGGTAAGTGTTGTTGTTGTAGGTCTGATGTTCGGCCTGGTTCTTACCTCCATCAGACTTGTAGTTTGAGCGCCCGCCGTTGTTCCGAAACTGGCGGGAGTTGCTGCGTTGGTTGCTCCGAACGGCCTGGGCGTAGGAGGAGCGGTCGGAAGGTTCCCACTGGTCGGAATACGTGGAAGTCTGTCTGTTCTGGGGGTTGTAATATCTATTTTTATTTCTTCCCCGTTTATGACTCACGTATTGCCAGCCGTCCTCAGTCCAGTTTTGGCCCGCCATCTCCCCGTCGAGCCGAAGGCCGTCGGAAAAAACTCAAAATATAAAAAAAGTTAACTTAAAACTATCTCAAAAAAGAGAGACGTGATGGTCAAAATGTAAGAAAATTTATTTTGAATGAGCGACGCGTTTCGGCATTTAAAAATGCCTTTTTCAAGCTCAGAATCACTTACAATCTTACAGAAAGGTTACTTCTCCCACAGTGCAGTCAACAGGCGGCAGAATGAATGAGAAAAAGCCGGGAGCAGAGCTGATCATAACATCCTGTTTCTAGAAAGCCTCACGTGACCTCAGAACCAATGGCAGGGCTCGAACGGATAACAGAGAGTGTGTATGGGGAAACCCAAGGCTTACTATATGTCTGTTTGAAAATTAAATAAAAATACAATACATCATTCAAAATGAACTTAAAAGACATTGTAAATTAAAAACAACTCACAAGTGTTATATAATTAATTAAATAATGACAAAATCATATGAAAATGCATATGAAAGCATTCAGTTTAGATCAAAATAATTCTCCAAGTGAGTGTAAAATTCCTTCAATAATATTTATATTTTTCTCTTTTTTCAGGATTCCCAGGAGGCCAAGGTCGAGGTCAGGTGAGGTAAGTATTATATAGGGTTCTTGAGTGGTTAAGGTTAGGGTTAGATAACTGGGTTAGGGTTATAATAAAGGTTGGGGTTAGGTGAGGGTTAAATCCATGGTTGTGTTTAGGAACTCAATCAACTGGTTATGGTCAGGTAAGATGACCGGTGGGTGCCTAAAAACTGGTACTCCTCACTCTGCCAATTGGTTGGGTTTAGGCGAAGGGTCCTGTAAAGTGTGACCCATAGACTATTGTTCCATATTTGGATGAAAAAAGCGGATGTTGTGCTTCACTCAGCTGCTCAAACACATTTAGAACAAACGTGTGGGGAGTAACAAGACCATCACATTAACAAATCATACATGTAGTACATGGAAAT
>NC_050195.1:4290135-4295547 GCF_008315115.2 Sander lucioperca | reverse complement strand
AGAGAGAGAGAGAGAGAGAGAGAGAAGGAGAGAGAGAGAGAGAGAGGTTATAGTGAGCGTTCCTAGCTGCCATGTCATCATGTTTTCCCGTGCGTGCGGCGAGCGATGCCTGATGTGTGGCTCCGTCCTCCCGTGTCGTGTTTCCGTTTCTCCTCTCAGATAATGCGTCAGAAGAGCAAGCAGCTCGCCAAGATGGAGGCCACGCAGAAGCTGGAGCAGGTGAAGAGCGAGCAGCGGCAGCAGCAGATGCTGATTGGCCGCCTCTCGCCAGACGGTGGCAGCCGCAGCCCCGGGACGCCGGACGCCGCGCGGGACGCTCAGTCCCGACAGCTGCTGCTGCAGAGCTCTGGATTGGCCGACGACGTCTTCCTCAGACCACAAGCCCCGCCCCCTTCGGGCTTCTCCCCGCTGCCCTCCTCGCCCCTGCACCAGCCGCCGTCCTCGCCACAGATGTTCTCGCCGCCATCGTCCCGCCCCTCCTCGCCATGGGACCCCTACGGGAAAGTCGTGGGGACTCCCCGTCCCGCGTCCTCCCAGCAGCAGCGCCACAACTCCCTCAGCGCCTCGCCGGCACACGATGCCTTCGGCTCGCCAGCGCCATCGCCGGACGCCAAAACCTCCGACGTCTCACGGAGCCTCGCTCCCCAACCAGGTAACTCCCGCTGACGTCTCGCTTTCGTTTTTGTCTTTTTTTTTTGTCGCTTTTTCAAGTTTTGGGTGTTTTGATAGTGTTGTCGATTTTCTTCTACGTTTTTGTGACTTTTTTTAGATTTTTCCCCCTCACTTTTTTCAGTGTTTTGGGCTCTTTTAGCAGATTTTTTTTCACACTTTTTTGACTTTTTTTGTTGAGGTTTTTACACTTAAAAAAAAGAAGAAAAAAAATCCAGATTTTTTTTTTCTTTTTTGAGATTTTGTCCTTTTTCTACTCCCACTGACCGTCTCCTCCTTGTTTTCTACTCCCGCTGACCACTGACCGTCTCCTCCTTGTTTTCTACTCCCACTGACCACTGACCGTCTCCTCCTTGTTTTCTACTCCCGCTGACCACTGACCGTCTCCTCCTTGTTTTCTACTCCCACTGACCACTGACCGTCTCCTCCTTGTTTTCTACTCCCACTGACCACTGACCGTCTCCTCCTTGTTTTCTACTCCCACTGACCGTCTCCTCCTTGTTTTCTACTCCCGCTGACCGTCTCCTCCTTGTTTTCTACTCCCAGGGCTGCAGCAGAGCAGGGCGGGCATGATGAGCCCCCCCTCTGGCTCCGCCCCCGTTGGTATCCGAGCCTCGGAGACGTACCAGAGGACTCCTCTGAACAGCGCTAACATGTACTCTCAGGGCGGGCTGTTTAAAGCCCCCATGCCCCCCCAGCAGCCGGAGGTCTTTGGCGGCCCTGGGGGAGTCCGGCGGGACCCGTCCAGGCCCTCGGACCAGGGCTTCCCCCTCCAGCAGTCGCAGGACGCCCCGCTGGGCTCGCCACACCGCAGCCCGTACAGACAGGACTACATCCAACCGATCCCCGAGCCCTTCCCCCAGCACTCCCCTCTCACGTCCCGGCCCTCGCCAGACCCGTACGCCAACCCTCAGACTCCTGGCACGCCTCGCCAGCACTCAGACCCCGCATACCTCGCCACGACGTACAACCAGCCGGCCGCCAACCGCCGGCCGTCCCCTTCACACCCGAACCTCGACCCGTACGCCTCCAACCCCGGCACGCCGCGCCCCTCTGGCGCCGAGCGCTACCCCCGATCCCCGGGGAGTCAGCGCGGCGCCGATCCGTACGCCCAGCAGCCGTCCACGCCGCGGCCGCAGAAACCGGCAGCAGAGAGCTTCACTCCTCAGCCTGCAGAGAGCGGGACCTTCACCCCCACGCTGCACCAGGTAACGGTTCCTACATCACTCAGAGGGAGAGAGGGGGGGAGGGAGAGAGGGCGGGGAGGGAGGGAGGGAGGGAGAGAGGGAGGGAGGGAGAGAGGGAGGGGGGGAGGGAGGGAGGAAGGGAGAGAGAGAGGGAGAGAGGGAGGGAGAGAGAGAGAGGGAGAGAGAGAGGGAGGGAGGGGGAGAGAGAGAGAGAGAGAAAGGGAGGGAGAGAGACAGAGAGAGAGGGAGGGAGGGAGAGAGACAGAGAGAGGGAGGGAGGGAGAGAGACAGAGAGAGGGAGGGAGGGAGAGAGACAGAGAGAGAGGGAGGGAGGGAGAGAGACAGAGAGAGAGGGAGGGAGGGAGAGAGACAGAGAGAGAGAGAGGGAGGGAGGGAGAGAGACAGAGAGAGAGGGAGGGAGGGAGAGAGAGGGAGGGAGGGAGAGAGACAGAGAGAGAGGGAGGGAGAGAGACAGAGAGAGAGGGAGGGAGGGAGGGGGAGAGACAGAGAGAGAGGGAGGGAGGGAGGGAGAGAGAGAGAGAGAGAGGGAGGGAGGGAGAGAGAGAGAGAGGGAGGGAGGGAGAGAGACAGAGAGAGAGGGAGGGAGGGAGGGGGAGAGACAGAGAGAGAGGGAGGGAGGGGGAGAGACAGAGAGAGAGAGAGGGAGGGAGGGGGAGAGACAGAGAGAGAGAGAGGGAGGGAGGGGGAGAGAGAGGGAGAGAGAGAGGGAGGGAGGGGGAGAGAGAGGGAGGGAGGGAGAGAGACAGAGAGAGAGGATTATTTCCTCTATGAATGGATGAGTTGTCTCTAAAATGTGGATCAGAGTTTCCCAAAGTCCCGAGATAAACGTCCTCAAACGTCTAGTTTTGTCCACAACTGAAAGATGTTGAGTGTCCTGTCCCAGAGGAGAGAAGAAACTAGAACAATATTCACATTTAACAAGCTGACATCACACAAGTTTACCTGATTTACATAACAAATGACTCAAAATGATGATTGGAATAGTTGGAGATTAATTTATAAATTGACAACTAATCCGTTTTAATCTTTGCAGTTCACATGTCTGGACTTTTCCTCTCTTCAGTTGCAGCAGTCTCCGGGACGACAACATCAACAACAACAACAACATCATCAACAGCAGCAGCAGCAGGACTCATTTCCCAGAACCCCCGGCAGCCAGACCCCAAAGCATGCTGGGATGTCAGAGGAGAGTGTCTTCCTGGGCGGTCAGACTCAGGGTCATGACGTGTTTGAGCAGGGTCACATGACCCCCAGCCCCTCGCTGACGGACAAGACAACAGCCAATGAAATGACAGCGCTGGGCGTGGCCTCTCTGGACGGACCAATGAGCATGCTGCCTCAGCTCGGTGACTCGGAGGAGAAGCTGAGACAGGTGGGAGGTTCTTCTGTTAGATGTTAGTTAATGTTACGTGTGAAGGTAGCATCGCTGTCAGACTGTCATCTGATCACATATCACCTTTTACTGTGACCTGCTGAGAGAGAGAGACAGAGAGAGAGAGAGAGAGACAGACAGACAGACAGACAGGGAGGGAGAGAGACAGACAGGGAGAGAGAGAAAGAGAGAGACAGAGAGAGAGACAGACAGACAGACAGAGAGAGAGAGGGAGAGAGAGAGAAAGAGAGAGGGAGATAGAGAGGGAGAGACAGACAGACAGAGGGAGAGAGAGACAGACAGAGAGAGAGGGAGAGACCGAGAGAGAGACAGAGAGGGAGAGATGGAGGGAGACAGAGACAGACAGACAGACACAGAGAGCGAGCGAGAGAGAGGGAGACAGACAGACAGACAGACAGACAGACAGGGAGAGGGAGAGAGAGAGAAAGAGAAAGAGAGACAGACACAGACAGACCGACAGAGAGACAGAGGGAGACAGACAGACAGAGAGACAGGGAGAGACGGAGACAGTCTGACTGCATCGCTGGCTGAGTTGTTACTGAGTTCTACTAATGTGCTAAGGTTGTACTAATGTTGTGCTAATGTTGTGCTAAGGTTGTACTAATGTTGTGCTAATGTTGTGCTAAGGTTGTACTAATGTTGTGCTAATGTTGTGCTAAGGTTGTACTAATGTTGTGCTAAGGTTGTACTAATGTTGTGCTAAGGTTGTACTAATGTTGTGCTAAGGTTGTACTAATGTTGTGCTAAGGTTGTACTAATGTTGTGCTAATGTTGTGCTGTGTTGTGTTGTGTCCTGTTTAGCGCCAGCGTCTGCGGCAGCTGATCCTGAGGCAGCAGCAGCAGAAGAGTGCCTTACGGCAGGAGAAAGGTCTACAGGAAGCAGCTGCTGGTTCTGGTTCTGCACCGCGACACTGGGCCCAGGTGGACCCCCCCACGGCTCCCCCAGCTGACCTGTTTGGACGCCCCCCTCCCCCGTACCCCGGCACAGTGAGGCCTGTGGGGGGGGCGGCAGGTTTCCCAGCAGAGCAGAGAGGCTTCGGCCCCCGAGAGCTCGGAGTCAGAGCACCAAACCTCAGGTACTGATCCGCTGACTCAGACCCGGGGTCCCGTATCGCCAAGGATTCCCACGGTCCCGATGCGATTGCATTTCCCATTCCACACCTGTCCAAACTGACGCTTTACACCGAGACACTGCAGGCGAAAACATTATTTATCTAATAATTTATCTTCCATAATATGTCTTCTTCAGACTGGTGGAAAGAAAACATTTATTTTGACGTAAGTTTGCAATATGCAACACCTGCAAGGAGAAAGTAGGGCGTGGAGGGACGACACCAAAAACCTAAATCACATTTCTTTAGTTGATATTGATGTGAAAAGAAGGAAATGGTTCTAACATTGCTCTTTAGATGTGTGTGAATGTCCCACACCAGGAGTAATTTATATAGTTCTATTTTATAGTGATCCATTATCTGTTCAACACATGTTCTATTAAAGAAAAGATAGAAAATAAATATGTGTGTGAGCTGTAAAGTGGTTAGAAAACATGAAATCAGAATCAGCTAAAATCAGAATCAGCTGGTCTAACTCAAAGAAAATCAGAAATCAGCCTAGAAAGTTGGAATCGGTGCATCTCTATTTAAAAGACTTTTTACTTCTACATCCGTGGTGAAAAGAGAGATATTAAAATATCCATTTTATTCATCCATGTCAGGTCACTCAAACAAAGATCCATTTTAACTGGAGAATCCGTGATTTGAACCCAGAACTCCTCTCCTCTTCTCTCTGCGGCAGGTTTGGTGTTCCTCCTCCAGCCAGTCTCCAGGACTCCTTCTTGCGTCCTCCCCAGGGTGCGGTGCCTGGATCTGGGATCAGTTCTCTGGAGGGAGTCCCTGCCCAGATGAGGAGGCCGATGCCTGGGGAGTTCACGGGGATCCGCCCCCTCGCTGCTGCCGGCTCTCAGCCACACATGATGCCAGGTCAGAGAGTGTGTGTGTGTGTGTGTGTGTGTGTACGTATGTGTGTGTGTGTGTGTACGTATGTGTGTTTGTGTGTGTACGTATGTGTTTGTGTGTGCGTGTGCGTCTGTGTATGTCTGTTTGTTTGTGTGTATGTATGTGTGTGTGTCTGTGTGTTTGTGTG
>NC_050195.1:4272635-4280135 GCF_008315115.2 Sander lucioperca | reverse complement strand
CAGAAAAACATGATTATGTGATCGCATAATTCAATGCATAATCAGCCAAAAGGCCGCATATTTAAATTTAATAAAGTGTTAAAGCTGACTTGGTGAAACCTGCAGAAACCCTGAATCAACAGAGACGTGTCTGTAAACTCAAGCGTTTGCACACACACACACACACACACACACACACACGCTGGCCTGTTTCAGCGTCAGGCCCAGGTGTGTGTGCCTCCCCGCAGTGTTTCCGTGTGTAAGTGTAAACCCCGTGGTGTGTCCTTCAGACGAGTCCCAGCGGCGGCAGTACGAGGAGTGGCTTGGCGAGACGCAGCAGCTCCTGCAGATGCAGCAGCGCCTCCTGGAGGAGCAGATCGCAGCTCACCGCAAAACCAAGAAGTCTCTGTCGGCCAAACAGAGAACGGCCAAGAAGGCGGGCCGGGCGCTCACGGAGGAGGACGCCACCCAGCTCCGCAACATCACGGAGCAGCAGGGGACGGTGCAGAAACAGCTGGAGCAGGTACACAAACACATCAGCAGACAGAGGGGGGGGGATACAGCTACGGCCTGAACCTACGCAAAATTACACTAACTCTAGGCTAATATATGTGTGTTTAAGGAGTGTTTAAAACCAAAGTAGGACCTTTTTTCTAAACTTAACGAGTCGTTTTGGTGCCTAAACATAAGGTCTCCTCCATACTGGCTGCGTGGCGTGAGCGTGGCGTGAGCGTGGCGTTGTCTATGTCTTTCCACACCAGAAAGGTGTCTGATGCGGCGCTGAATAGTTCCTTCTGTATCGACAGGTGCAATATTTAAAAAGTCGATAATTATTATTATTTTTTTAAATGACATATCAAAACCTAGAGACTTTCAAACATCAACAAGTCATTTATTAAATGTATTTAGGGCTGCACAATACATTGATATTATATGGTTATTGTGATATGAGACTAGATATCGTCTTAGATTTTGGATGTGGTGATATCATAATATGACATAAGTGTCTTCTCCTGGTTTTAAAGGCTGCATTACAGTAAAGTGATGTACTTTTCTGAACTTACCCGACTGTTGTAACTGTTCTATTATTTGCCTTTACCTACTCAGTCATTATATCCACATTACTGGTGATTATTCATCTAAAATCTAAGTGTGAAGATATTCTGTTAAAGCACCAATAGTCAACCCTAGAATATTGCCACTATATCGATGTCGAGGTATTTGGTGAAGAATTTGGTGATATCTGATTTCCTCGCTATCGCCCAGCCCTAAATGTATTTGTGTATAAATGACATATAAACATCTTTTCCTATTCTGTTTGCCTGGAAACGCTTCCAACACATGAAAAATAGGCGTCTGTTCTATTTCTAGCATGCACGCGTTTTCGCTGCCCCTGAGACGTGCATGTCACGCAGGCAGTGTGCACGCTCTAACCTGTTACCATGGGAGCCAAAATATAAACGGACACGCCACACAGCCGACACGCTCACGCCACGCAGCCAGTGTGCAGGAGGCCTAACACACACACTCACACACACTCACACACACACACTCACACACACTCAGACAAACACGCACACACACACTCACACACACACACACACACACACACACACACATGTATATTGTTTTTCTCACTCAGCAAACATGTAAATGTTGTATTTATTTTAAAGGTGAAGTATGAAGGGAAACGTGACCGTTGAAGCTGTTTTCACTGTTTCTGTGTTTGTGTTCAGATCCGGAAGCAGCAGAAGGATCACGCCGAGCTGATCGACGACTACAGGACCAAACAGCAGCGAGCTGCAGCAGCGCTACCCCCCCTCTCCCAGCCCCCCCTCTCCCAGCCCCCCCTCTCCCAGCCCCACCCAGGCGGCCCCACCCTTCCCCGCGGCCCAAATGTCCCCCTTGGTTGGTCCCCGGGAGGTGGAGCTCCGGGCGTGATGGGGCAGAGGATGCCTCTTCTTCCACCCCCCCAGATGCCCCCCACTGCCCCCCCTCCACCGGCCATGGCGCCGGGCCTCGCTGCTCCGACAGCGGGCTTCACCGCTGGGCCCCGGGCCCCCCCTGCAGGGTCCAATGGAGCCACAGGGGACGCCGCGCCTCAGGTAACAAACCTGTCACAGCTGCACACGTCTTCACGTTGTATTTGGGACCAACGGGACACGTTGATGTGAGGAATGTCAGGAATGTCAGGAATGTGAGGAATGTTGGTTTGTGTCCTGCAGGTGAAGTTTGACGACAACAACCCGTTCAGTGAAGGTTTCCAGGAGAGAGAGAGGAGAGAGAGGCTGAGAGAGCAGCAGGAGAGGCAGAGAGTTCAGCTGATGCACGAGGTCAGGCATCACACACACACAGAGACACACAGACACACACAGACACACACACACACACACACACACACACACACACACACACACACACACACACACAGAGACACACACACACACACACAGAGAGACACACACACACACACACAGAGAGACACACACACACACACACACACACACAGAGACACACACACACACACACACACACACAGAGACACACACACACAGAGACACACACACAGACACACACACACAGAGACACACACACACACACACAGACACACACACACACAGAGACACACACACACACACACACAGAGACACACACACACTCACACACACACAGAGACACACACACACACACACACACACACACACACTCTCTCACACACACACACACACACACACACACACAGAGACACACACACACAGAGACACACACACACACACAGAGAGAGACACACACACACACACACACACACACACAGAGACACACACACACACACACAGAGACACACACACAGAGACACACACACAGAGACACACACACACAGAGACACACACACACAGAGACACACACACACACAGAGAGAGACACACACACACACACACACACACACACAGAGACACACACACACACACACACACAGAGACAGACACAGACGCACACACACACAGAGACATACACACACACACACACGTATATTGTCTTTGTTATCGCCATGGCGATATCAGCTGGGTCAGTAAACACATCGTGAAAGACTTTCCGAGATTGAAAGAAAATAGTTTGAAGTCTGAATATTTTGACTTCATTCATTCAGTCAAACTGAGCGCTGTTCTCCTCCTGTCAGGTGGAGCGCCATCGCGCCCTGCAGCAAAGGCTGGAGCTGGAGCAGCAAGGCATGCTGGGAAACTCCATGCCCCCATCTGGAGCTCTGGCGGGGGCTCGAGTCGGACAAACGCCGGGACCTCCGGCAACGGACAGTCTGTCCCAGATGCCGTTCTTCAGCTCAGAGCTGCCGCAGGACTTCCTCCAGTCGCCCCCGCCTCCCAGACCGGCGTTCCCCCAGCCAGCCACGCTCCACCCGGGCTTCCCCGCTGGACGCAGCCCCCTCGAGACGGCGCCCGCCAGCCTACAGGCACGGCCGAGGCTCCCCGCCCAGGGAACGGTGCTGCCCGCTGGGGTCACAGCGGCTGGGACTCCCCCCGCTCATCCACGGTTCGGACACGACTCCTCCTCCTCCTCCTCGCCGTCCTTCCCCGGCGCCTCCCTCGCCCAGCTGTACTCTGACATCATCCCTGACGACAAACCGAAGAAGAAAAGGAGCAGGAAGAGGGACGGAGATGACGGCGGCGGCGCGGGCGCCAGGACGCCGCTGTCCTCGCATTCTGACGACATCACGGCACCGCCCACTCCGGCCCGGTCAGACACTTCCTGCTCCACGCCCACACGCGGCAGCGTGGACCAATCAGATGTGAGCTTCTCTCTGAGCTCCAGCCTCGCCGCTCTGGCTCCGTCCTCGGAGCTGGAGAGGCAGCTGTCTGCCATCTCAGCGGCCCAGCAGAGAGGCTCCGTCCTGGGCACGGAGAGCCAGAGAGGCCCCCTGTCTGCAGCCCGTCTGGAGGTCAAGGTCAGTCAAGGGAGCCCCCACGAATTAACGATGATTTTACTATTTATTTGTATTCATGTGATAGGGACTGATCACGTTAATGAACATCGGTATAAAATACATCATGTAAACATGCCGGAGTTAGCAAGAAAGCTAATTTACATCCGTTGTCCCTACTCAGGTAACAATGATGTTTACCCTCGGTTTGTGACGTATTTGGCGGGGGGTTAAGGGACCTTCCTCAAGGAAATGCAAAGTTTTTCAATGAAAAAAAGCAATTTCACATCATTTTGGACAGTTATTTCCATATGTGTGTCTAAACGTTAGAAAAGCTAGAGCAGATAACAAATAAATGACACTCAAACAACTTAAAGACAAAACTTTTTGATATTAATGTCCGTTATGTTCAAGCCAAATGAGTTGCTGCAAAGTTAATTAATTAGCTCCACACAACTCTCTCTGGATTTCTCAGTATGACTATGTTCAGAAGATTGTGGCGTCCGGTGATTTTCCCGTGCAGAAACACACACACACACACACACACACACACACACAGAGTCACTCAGACACACACACACACACACGCTCACATATACACACAGACACACACACACGCTCACATATACACACTCAAACACACACACATACACACACACACACACACACACACACACACTCAGAGAGCGTGTGGTTGTCTGCCTGCAGGAGGAGCGTGAGGAGGGCGGAGCGTGTGGCGGAGGCGGGGTGAAGATGGAGGCGTGCGGGGGTGACGCTGTCTTCTCCCCCTCCCCTCCCTACGGGGGAGACGGGGGGAAGGAGCTGCTCAGACATCTGCTGAAGGACAAAACCTCCCCGGCAACCACGCCGTCTCCCACCGGCCAGGCCCCGCCCACTGCCCGCCGACAGCTGTCCAATGACAGCGTCCGATCCGAGGACGACGACCACGGAAACATGGTGAGGGGGGGGGATTTAGTCAACAAGCTTTCAGAGATTTTTAAAGGAAAACTTTGGTATTTTTCTAACCTGGACTCTCTGTCTCCATGTTTGTGTGTCTGAGTGTCTGATGGAACAACAATCTGTGAAACTGGTCCAAGTCGAACCAGGTCGAAATCACCATCACTAAACCCACCAGACTCCATATAAATAATCAGGACTTTTATCATCGTAAAACACACTTCATTCAAAATGGACAGAAACTTAATCAAACTACCAAAAGCCGTCTTGGTTCATCTTTCCACTGTTCCAACAATCACCACTCTGGTTTGGTTGAAATAAACCCTTAATTCACCCATTTACATGTGGAGATATGCTGGCTCTATACACGCTAAAAGTCCTGATTATTTACATGGAGTCTGGTGGAGATATGCTGGCTCTATACACGCTAAAAGTCCTGATTATTTACATGGAGTCTGGTGGAGATATGCTGGCTCTATACACGCTAAAAGTCCTGATTATTTACATGGAGTCTGGTGGAGATATGCTGGCTCTATACACGCTAAAAGTCCTGATTATTTACATGGAGTCTGGTGGGTTTGGTGATTGTGATTTCGGGGCTGTTTCATGTTAAACTAAAAGGATCTTACTCTTTAACTAAAAGGTCTATCTCTGTAGGGATCCATCCCATAATGTTGTCAGACACTTAGAATAATAATCTGAGTCTGTCAGCAGTAACAACAGAACTTTTAGTGACTCTAACTGCTGCTGAACATTAGTCCTGTAGGGTTACATTACAGCTCGGTTCACAGTCGCCTGTTACCGCGTTCTCGCTCAATACTGGACCAATTTAAAGTTTATTGTTCCTATCAGTCACTTAGACACGAAAACATGGGGAAATAGGTTTGAAATCTGACTAAATGGCCCTTTAAACTTGTCTCCAACGCCAGTTAATGAAGTGACAAAGTGCTTATTGTGAATGAAAGTGCAACCTGTGTGCTCCAGGGGACGATGGGCAGTCCAGGTGCAGATCTCCTGGACCCATCCGGCAGGAAGAAAGCTCCGCGCTGTAAGAGACTCTCTCGGCCGGAGAAAGACAAAGCTCCTCCCAAAAACAAGAGGAGGAAGAAGGAGGAGGAGGAGAAGACGCTCCAGTCGTCCTCCACGTCGTCCTCTGACCCGCTGATGACTCACCTCAGACAGGTACGCCGACCTGAACTCTCTGTCTCTCCATCTCTCTCTCTCTCTGTCTCTCCATCTCTCTCTCTCTCTCTGTCTCTCTCTCTCTCTCTCTCTCTCTCTCTCTCTGTCTCTCCATCTCTCTCTCTCTCTGTCTCTCCATCTCTCTCTCTCTGTCTCTCCATCTCTCTCTCTCTCTCTCTCTCTGTCTCTCTCTCTCTGTCTCCATCTCTCTCTCTCTCTGTCTCTCCATCTCTCTCTCTCTCTCTCTCTCTGTCTCTCTCTCTCTGTCTCTCTCTCTCTCTCTCTCTCTCTCTCTCTCTCTCTCTCTCTTAACAAACACATAATCAAGCCAAACATTAGGCCCCTTGTTTACTCTTTTTTCAGTCTGACTGCAGTAGATGTGACAGAAAGGTATAAAGTTGTGTTAATCCAGCCAGAGCTCATACCTCTGTTTACTTCCTGTTTTCTGGTCAAGTCCACACTAGTCGATTGTTGAACTCATACAATCCAGTATTCTAGTCAGACTCACTGAGTTCACTCAGAAGGAATCACTGCTCATGGGTCGGCTCCTGTAATAACATCTCAGCATGTTAAGAGGCTAAAACAGGTTTAAAAGCTGCCCTGTTTCAGCCTGTTGGTGCTAACTCTAGCAGGAGGCTAACACGCTGTAGGCAGCACCCATTGGTTAGTTGTTCTCTCTACTGACAGAACTCAGCACCCATTGGTTAGTTGTTCTCTCTACTGACAGAACTCCACATTTACACCCAGCAGAGATACGGGCTGGAATCCACCAGGAATCTCCTTTAAGAACTTCAACAGGAAACAACAGTAAAGAAAGACAACATGAGTTAGAAAAATATTCTGATATATTTGTATACACTAACATCTTAATGTGAAGGGAAACCTAAAATTCAGGAGGCATGTGACAATTCAAAATCTCTTTGGGCGCCCAAATTCTTCTGCAAATCGGTCCTCTTTCTCCTAAAAGAATCGACTTTAAACATCGGCACGAATAAAATTACGATACACAGGGTTCATACGTTTTTGAAAAAACCTGGAAAAGTTATGGAATTTGAAAAATGAAAAAAGACCCAGAAAGTTTTGGAAAAGTCATGGAATTTTGTTTTTTAACACAGCATAATAGTATGTGATTAATAAATGTATTTCACGTCGTCCTAACCTCACCGTGATATTTGGGGCGTGATATTACGACACTATGAACCACATACATCATTCATGTTATTGTTAAACCTCTGAGGGGAAACTTTAACACATATTTATATTCTTATTGTATAATGTTGACTGACATTTTCAGGAATACATAGTCATGGAAATTTGCCGAAAAGTAGTGGTTAAAATGCGTATGAACCCTGTTTAAACATCGGCACAAATATAATTACGATACATACGTAAACCGACTTTCTTTCCCTCCCCTAACTATCTGAACCGTCCCCCAGCTGTCCGTGCTG
>NC_050195.1:4265135-4267635 GCF_008315115.2 Sander lucioperca | reverse complement strand
GTCACAGTCAAGCAGCTTAGCTCGTTGAAAATTAATGAGAACTGGCAGAAATGGAGCTGAGTCTTCCTGCAGGCTTTCTATACCACGCTAGAATGGCTTCAAACAAGGAAACCAAATTACAGAGTCCATGGTAGACCTTCAGACATTACCACACAGTCATGAAATACATGCAGGGCACCTTTAAAAATCAGGGGTTAAGTGGTAAATAAATGATCAAACACAGAGACTGCTGCTTATAGAGTAGTCCAGTCCTAACATGTGACTGTCTTATAGAGTAGTCCAGTCCTAACATGAGACTGTCTTATAGAGTAGTCCAGTCCTAACATGAGACTGTGTCTTATATAGAGGAGACACACCGAGTCGATAATCAGCCGTCTGACCGTCTGGCGAGGTCGGTGACGCGAGTCTGTTCGGTGTGTTCGTGCCGTCGTCCGTTGGAGGAGCCGTCAGCCTTCATTTTGGCCGACCTGACATGTTCAGTCAGAGACAGGGCAGTCAGAGACAGGGCAGTCAGAGACAGGACAGTCAGAGACAGGACAGTCAGAGACAGGACAGTCAGAGACAGGACAGTCGGGGACAGGACAGTCGGGGACTCACCCGGAAATGGCGAGCGGATGAGCCTCTCAAAATCTGAGTAAAATCTTCTAAACTGACCTTTGTTGATCTGAAATGAAGACAGATTCAGCAGCTGCACGGCCTATTTCTCTCTTCAAATGTTTTCAGAAACACGTTTCGGTGAACTATTTTAGTCCAATATGAGATCGTATTCTGAACGAGACGCCATGACAGTCTGGCTGTGAATTTCTGGAGAAAAAAGACCCACGTGATGCATTCGTCCAATCAGCTGCCGGTTCTCATTTTCTGGGAAATAATCAGACTGTTAATGGAAACAATACAGAGCAGCGCCACCTGCTGCTATGGAGACGTATTATATTTCACGCACATGCAGAACGTACGCTCAAGTCGGCGTCTCTTCAGTGAGTTCTGAGGAACTTTTTGGACCTCAGGACCCGACTGATCAGTCTGACTGGCTTTACTGCTGACGGTCGGCAGTCTTTTTGGTGTGTCACCACCTATAGAGTAGTCCAGTCCTAACATGTGAGTGTGTCTGTTTCCAGAACGTAGCCGGTGTGATGGCGGCCGTGGCTGAGCTGCTGCGGGTCCCCGTCCCTGCCGACTACCAGCTGAGTGGCGCCGCTGGCCCCGAGAGGAACTCGCTGGCTCTGCTGGCTGGAGTCCGAGTGCCGCTCACACAGGTACCAGCAAACACCTGGACCAAACACCTGGATCACTCTCTGGGTCCATGGAGCAGTAGTTTGGGCGCTTCTTGTGTGATCACCGTGTGATCATACACACAGAGACACACAGACACACACACCAATATATATATATATATATATATACAGATACTGTGAGTCCCTGCTAATGAAACTGTTTAATGTGTTTCAGAGTCCAAACGTCAGCAGACAGCAGAGACCTCCTCAGTGCTGCAGCTGCTGCAAGGTGCTTCTGGGAAACGGAGTCCGCGTCGTCAAGGAGCTCAAACAGGTGGGACACATCAGACGACTGGTTAACACTCGGTTTGTTTTATACACAATCAATAGCTAACAGCAGAGGGATTTAAAGGCTGATCATCTAAACGTCTGTGTGTGTGTGTGTGTGTGTGTGTGTGTGTGTGTGTGTGTGTGTGTGTGTGTGTGTGTGTGTGTGTGTGTGTGTGTGTCTCTTTGTGTGTGTGTGTGTGTGTGTGTGTGTGTGTGTGTGTGTGTTACAGGAGGGTCAGTCCAGACCAGGATCCAGCCTGGTGTTCTGCAGTCCAAACTGCTCTGCTCTCTACACATCTGAGCTGCAGAGCAGAACATCTGGAAACAAGGTGAGCGATGACATCACACCTGGCAGAGGTCGAGGGTTCGAGTCCGACCTGTGATGATTTCCTGTATGTCTTCCCTCCTCTCTCTCCCCTCTCTCACCCAGCTGTCCTGTCAAATTAAAGGTGGAAAAGCCCAGAAAATAATCTTTAAAAAAAAAAAATATATATATATATATATCTCGATATGGTTTGTTTATTTAGTAAAATGTGATGACGTAACACGTGTCGGATTTAAAAAGAAAATGTACTGATGACACAATTTCAATCCTTTTATTAATTCTTATGTTTTATTGACTTACATCAGCTTTGAGCTCAGCTTTTACTAATTTTAGGAATATGAAGATACTCCAGGAAATGACATCACAAGAAGCAAAAATACCAACGTAGGCGCTGGGGGACCAGAGGGTTCAGAGGGTTAATAATGATATTAAGCCCCTGACCCCCCAACCAGACGCCGGCCGTCGGCAGTAAAGCCAGTGGGACTGATCGGTCTCCCCGAGTTGGTCAAAACAGTTCCTCAGAACACCGAAGAGACGAGACGTAATACGTCTCCATAACAGCAGGCAGCGCTGATCTGGATTGTCGCCCAAAAATGAAAACCGGCAGCTGATTGGACGAACGCGTCACGTG
>NC_050195.1:4257635-4260135 GCF_008315115.2 Sander lucioperca | reverse complement strand
CAGCGGGACGAGGCGCGGCAGATCGCCGGCGTGGTGCAGCGCGGCGAGCGGCAGCACACCTTCCGGGTCGGCAGCCTGCTGTTCCGTGCCATCGGCCGGCTGCTGCCGCACCAGATGAAGGCCTTCCACAACCAGGCCGCCATCTTCCCCATAGGTTACCACGCCAACCGCATCTACTGGAGCATGCGCCACAGCAACAGGTAAACTGACGTCAGAGGTCAGAACTCCCAGCATGCTTGGCTTTAGGGCTGGGATCTGTCTCTGCAGGATCACATCATTTCATTCAGAATGGGTTGACACAGGTTTTGGTAGAGCTGGAAGGTTGAGGTTACTTTACTGGTCCCCGTAGGTAAACCAGGTTTACAGTCTGAGAGGCAGGACATCCTTAACCCATATGTGGTCTTCCCATCCACCGTGCACGTTTTATGGTCTATTTTGCCTGTTTACAAAGCATAAAGTAAAAAACGATCACCCAGGTCTGTGTTACATCTTCGTAGCCAACTTTATTCCAACCTATTACCACTAGTTTTACACTTATCTTTGGAATTCATGGTCATTATACCTCATTTATATGAAATTATACCTATTTTCTGAGTTTAAAACCCCTCAGATATTATGAATTGTTTTGACTAATAGTTAAGTAGGGCTGCAACTAACGATTATTTTCATAGTCGATTAATCTGTTGATTATTTTCTCGATTAATCGATTAGTTATTTGATCTATAAAAATAACAAAACATGGTGAAACATGTGGATCAGAGTTTCCCAAAGCCTAAGAGGACGTCCTCAAATGTCTTGTTTTGTCCACAACTCAAAGATCTTCAGTTAACTGTCAGAGGAGAGAAGATACTAGAAGATCTTCACATTTAACAAGCTGGAATCAGAGAAATCTGATTATTTTAATAAAGAAATAAAGAAACGATTAATCGATTATCAAAATAGTTGGCAATTAATTGAATAGTTGACAACTAATCGATTCATCGTTGCAGCTCTATAGTTAAGATCTGAGGGAACGTGTGTTGCTGGATAATCACAGCCTTGTATCGTGCATGGAACCATCCATGTTATTTTGGGGCAATTTGGTTGAAATAAACCCATATTTGTTAGATAGAAACTTTTGAAAAAGAGGGTCAGATTTGACCAGAGGACAACATGAGGGTTAAGACTTTGTAGACCGCCACATAACATGCAACACACCAAACATTAAAACGTATAAAACAGACAGTAGAACACGGATAAGCAACAGTACCTCACCAAAGTGCTTGTGTGTTGTTTGTTTAACAGAGTGATGGCCGCTGGGACAAAACTGTTTTTAAATCTTGTAGTTCTACAACTGGAATTCCCTATACAAAGGGTGTAGGCTATCTTCTGAGATGGCCGTAGCTATCTGCTGTAGTTGTTTAGGTGTAGACTATCCTCTGAGATGGCCGTAGCTATCTGCTGTAGTTGTTTAGGTGTAGACTATCCTCTGAGATGGCCGTAGCTATCTGCTGTAGTTGTTTAGGTGTAGACTATCCTCTGAGATGGCCGTAGCTATCTGCTGTAGTTGTTTAGGTGTAGACTATCCTCTGAGATGGCCGTAGCTATCTGCTGTAGTTATTTAGGTGTAGACTATCCTCTGAGATGGCCGTAGCTATCTGCTGTAGTTATTTAGGTGTAGACTATCTTCTGAGATGGCCGTAGCCATCTGCTGTAGTTATTTAGGTGTAGGCTATCTTCTGAGATGGCCGTAGCTATCTGCTGTAGTTGTTTAGGTGTAGACTATCCTCTGAGATGGCCGTAGCTATCTGCTGTAGTTGTTTAGGTGTAGACTATCTTCTGACATGACCGTAGCTATCTGCTGTAGTTATTTAGGTGTAGACTATCCTCTGAGATGGCCGTAGCTATCTGCTGTAGTTATTTAGGTGTAGACTATCTTCTGAGATGGCCGTAGCCATCTGCTGTAGTTGTTTAGGTGTAGACTATCTTCTGAGATGGCCGTAGCTATCTGCTGTAGTTATTTAGGTGTAGACTATCCTCTGAGATGGCCGTAGCCATCTGCTGTAGTTGTTTAGGTGTAGACTATCTTCTGACATGACCGTAGCTATCTGCTGTAGTTATTTAGGTGTAGACTATCCTCTGAGATGGCCGTAGCCAT
This sequence comes from Sander lucioperca, assembly GCF_008315115.2. Taxonomy (NCBI): domain Eukaryota; kingdom Metazoa; phylum Chordata; class Actinopteri; order Perciformes; family Percidae; genus Sander; species Sander lucioperca. The sequence continues at coordinate 4,257,998 of NC_050195.1, read as the reverse complement.
CTGCTGTAGTTATTTAGGTGTAGACTATCCTCTGAGATGGCCGTAGCTATCTGCTGTAGTTATTTAGGTGTAGACTATCCTCTGAGATGGCCGTAGCTATCTGCTGTAGTTATTTAGGTGTAGACTATCTTCTGAGATGGCCGTAGCCATCTGCTGTAGTTGTTTAGGTGTAGACTATCTTCTGAGATGGCCGTAGCTATCTGCTGTAGTTGTTTAGGTGTAGACTATCTTCTGAGATGGCCGTAGCTATCTGCTGTAGTTGTTTAGGTGTAGACTATCCTCTGAGATGGCCGTAGCTATCTGCTGTAGTTGTTTAGGTGTAGACTATCTTCTGAGATGGCCGTAGCTATCTGCTGTAGTTGT